>NW_005843061.1:113333-120022 GCF_000455745.1 Alligator sinensis
AGGAAGGCAGCAATGGTGTCAAGCAAGCGCGGTTCACGCAGCCGGTGGCGGGCCACGTACTTGGCGATCAGGGCCATGGTGTAGGGGGTGAGGTTCTCCGCCTTCCGGGGCAGCCACTCTGTGGGGAAGCACAGCATGCCTATGTCAGCCAGCCGGCACAAGGGGCAGGGGCGGCACCCCCAGGCATGCCGCTGCCCAAGGGAATACCAGGGCTCTCACACAGCCTGCAGGGCTCCCAGATGCCTGACCACATGCCTGACAAGTGCCCTAGACCATTTGGGCTGCAGCAGGGATTTCCCCACATGCCCTCTCCCAGAACTGATCTGCGCCCGGCTCCTGGAATGAGGTGGGCTCTAGGATGTCTGCCGGTGGGCTGCATGCCCCTGTGCTGGCCAGGGAGGCTGCCACACCCGCCACGGAGAGGTATAACCTGTCTCTGCTCCTCCATCTCCCTCAGCCAGCCCAACAGGGTGCTGGGACTCACCTGTGCCCTGCTTGGGGACCCTTGGCCTGGACCAGGGCAGCTCCGAGGGCACAACCTTCAAACCCCAGCACGGACCTGTGGTCCCCTCCAGCATGGCTCACACTCCCGAGAACTTCCCCACGAGCTGCCAGGACACCCCTCCTATCAGAGCAGCAGCTGGACAGCTCACACCCCCAGCAGCCACCATGGCTGCTACTCCCACTCTGACTCCAGGCACCTTCCAGCCTCAGCCCCACTGGGCCAGCCTCATGCAGAGCTCAGCGGATCTGAAGGCCTGGGCGAGAGCAGGCAGCAGCCCTCACCTGCCATGCTGCGTATGAAGCGCTCCTGGCGGTTCTCGTAGAAGAGCTGCGAGCTGAAGATGGCCTCCAGGGCCTTGTTGTTGGCCTCCTGGGCGCAGAGGGCCAGCATCTCGTCCAGCAGGGCCAGCTCGTGCTCCCGCACAGCGCTCACCTGCCCCAGCGTGTGCCGCACCAACCGCAGGATCTTGCGGTTGTTGAGCAGCTGCTGGTCGGAGGCTGCATGGCCCTGCAGCGCCTGGGCCCTCAGCCGGTAGTAGGACAGCAGCAGGAAGAGGGTCTGCGGGTGCCGCTCCTTCTCCAGGTGCCGCTCCAGGCTGCTAAGGCAGGACTCCACCAGTGGGTGCGGGCTGGACGGGTGCAGCCGCATCACACTGCTGAACACCATGGAGAGGTCCTTCTGGTTGAAGCGGCCCAGGCGGCTCCGGGACTCGTCCTCCAGCACCCGCACCAGGGGTGACTCCCCGGGGAGGCCTGGGGAGAGAGCAGAGGTCCGAGTTCAGGGACACGGAGGGACGCCCGAAGCCATGCAACAAGACATTCGTTTGTGGGCTGCCCAGAAGGTTTGGTTCAGATGCACATGAAGTCGTTTGCTTTGTTTTCAGGCAACTTCACCACCGCCAAGCTTTTTTTTTTTTGTGAAAATGAAGTGTCAAAACCTTTTGTTCCAGAGACATCAAAATGAAATCATAGAGTCACACAGAAGTGGGGCTGGAAGGGACCTGCAGAGGTCACATCTGGTCCAACCCCCAGCTTGAGGCTGAACCAGCCCTGTCCAAACCAACCCATTGTCCAACCTCTTAGCACAAGTGCAGTCACCCTGACATAGCCCCAGGCATCGCCCTTGCCCCCGGGGAAAGCAGGGGGGCTGCGGCCAACAACGTCCTGCTGCTGCCAGGAGAGTCATGGACACTCCAGAGACCCCAGGCCAAAGCTGTGGCCCCACTGTAGAGGAAGAACTCCCCCAACCCTCCACCTCCAGTCTGGGACCAGTCTGAGCAGGGGGGAAATCCCTTCCTGCCCCCAGTGCAGCATCAGGCTGAGCCCGAGTGCCAGGGCAAGACCCTGTAGCCAGGACCCTGCGGGGTTGGTGCCAGCAGGAGCATTGATTGTCACAGCCCAGTCCCCAATCTCCAGCCTGGGCTGCAGCAACACCAAGCGCCTCAGGTGAGTCTTAAAAAGAAAACCTCCCTAATATGTAGCAGCAAGAGGGGAATTAATTCCTTCCCCACCCCATACAGCAGCCAGCACAGCCCAGAAGTCTGGGAAATATCCATCACAGAGCACAGGCGTCGCCAGGCCTAGATCATCCCCACCCAGCGGCTGTCCACCCTCTCCCTGAACCTCTCTGGTGATGAAGAGCCCGCTCCCCCGGCATCTATTCCACTGCCTCCCTGCTCTGACAGCAAAAAGGGTTTTCCTGCTATCCAGGATCTGAACTTTTCCAAAACACACCCCTCCCTTCCCTTCGTGACCATTCATCCGCTCAACGGCGGGCCAAGGCTGGTTACTCCTGGAAGTGCCAGCCAGCCGGCCTCTCCACTGCAGACGCTGCTCAATGAGAGGCAACAGTTTTATTCTGGTTTTGGGAATCCCAGTGTGTCAGCGTGGCCGGGCCGGCAGGGCTCTACGGAGGTCACGTCCAGCGTAGCCCCCACTCCAGGCACAATCAGCCCCTTCTGAACCAGCAGACAAGGGTTTGTTTAATCCAGGGCTGTCCCACAGCTGCCTCTTCCACTGCTATGCCTTGCGGGGGTCACACGCCACTGGCACAGCACACACGGTGGGGAAGGATGCCGGGGAGTCACCCCTGCAGCCTATGGCCCATGCAGCACATGGCCCCCAGCCACACCACAGCCGAACAGGCCAGGCCTACTCTGCTCCTAAACAAGCAGCCCTGTCACGCAGCTGCCAGGCACAAGGGCCCCCACCCCCCTGACCTGCCCCCAGGCTGGGACACGAGGACTAGTCACAGAGGACTGCTGGGGATGAAGGAGTATAAGTGAGTATGTGCAGAGCACATGGAAAGATGCAGGGGCCTGGTTTGTCACAACAGGACAAACTGAAACGGAGGGATCTGGCAAGCAAAAGCAACTAGACCACAGAGCCCAGGGCTGGACAGAGGAGGCCTCGTTTTTTGCACCTAAGTATCTCCACCTTGTATCCCAGGGCTGGGGGGGAGCTAGCATGGGAGGGCTTTGGACCTCAATGGACACGTAACCACCTGAAAGTGGCGCTAGGAACAAGCAGAGGCTCCTGGAGATGGGAAGGGAGCACATGCAGGAGGGCAGGGACACAGCGAGCAGTGCCAGAGGCCAGCAACGGGCGCCAGGCCTTGCAAAAGACATCCAAACCAAAAGCAAGAGGTGCCTCAGCCTACGTAAGGAGAAAACAAGAGGAGAAGAGGTGGAGCCACAAGGCTGGGACAGGGATAAAAACAACCCGGATGCAGCCCCAAGTCTCACCTCGGGCTGCATCCCAGTTTCAGGAGGAACAGTGGCAGGACAGCTAATAGGAACAAGGGTGTGGAAACGGCAGTTGGCACTGCCGAGCAGGAAGCAAAGCTCCCGGATCTTCGTGCCGGCAAGGCCGGGGACCTGTCAGCCCTGGGAATAGCACCTCTAGCAGCCAGAACTGTAACGGACCCACCAGATCTGTGATGGCGCCATGAGACCGAGGAACAGCAAAGCACAGCACCCGAGTGCAAGAAGGGGGCAGGGGCCTGAGCAGCTGTACATTTGTTAGTCCAGTGCCACCAGCAGGCAAAGGATTTAAGGGTTTAGAGCAAATTTTGGAAGAAAGACAAGACGACACAGAAGAAAACACAAAACGAGAGAGCAGCTGCAGGGGTTCAATGAGGCTGGGATATGCCCAACTAGTCTGGTGTCCTTCCTCAAACAAATAAATGATTCTCTGGACAAGAGGAACACCCGGGTTCAACACATCTGATACTAATTTAGTTACTCTGGAGAAGATGGGGACCAGCACAAGAGCTGTACGGTGAAGACAGGCTAGTAAAAGGGGAAAGGCAATGGGCTGCTTTGGAAAGGAGGGCATCAGGGAGGAGGGGGGATTCGCGAGATCAATCCTGGAGCCACCATCGTTAAGTGTGCCCGTAAATGATCTGGGCAGAAGCAGCAGTGTGCTAACAAACCCTGTTGATGGCACAATGCTGAGAAGCACTGGGATATCACCAGGAAGAGCTCCGTGACTTCAGCCATGCGTCATACAAACAGGATGAAACTCAGCAGCGCCAAACCCAACCTACAGACTGGCAACAAGAGCTTCCGCTACGCGCTGGAGCTGTTAGCTTGAAGCGCGAGCGGAAGAGGACCTGGAGTCGAACCCGAGACATGAGTGGGATCACAGAATTGCAGAGCCCCGGAGCTGGAAGGGAGCTCCAGAGGTCACATCTAGTCCAACCCCTGCCTAGGGCAGGATCAGCCCCGTCCAAACCAGCCCAAACCATCCAAACTCTACACAAGACAATGTCAGCCCTGGCAATGCCTCACCTCACACCTGGACCTGCCACAGGGAGAGCAGAGGAGCCACAGCCACCAATGTCCTGCTGCTGCACGGGGGGTTAATATACACTCCAGAGGTCCCAGATAGAGGTCAATGTCCCACACCACAGAGGAAGGCAACCCCGCCCCCACCTGGACCAGCCTGACCAGAGGGCCACGTTCCTTCCAGTGCAGTACAGGGCTGAGCCTGAGCACAGGGGCAAGACCCTCCAGCCAGGACCCTGCAGGGTTGGTCCCAGCAGCATTGACACAGCCCAGTCCCCGTCCCCAGCCTGGGCTGCAGCATCACCCAGTGCTTTTGGGGGAGGCGTACAAACTTCCTGATGCAGGGAGCAGAAAAGAGGGGTGGGGGCAACCAGCACAGGCCACCAGAAGCCTGGGAAATCCCCACAGCAGAACAGGGGCATTGCTGTACCCAGATCATCAGCGCCCAACCTCTCCTTGACACTGCCAGCGATGGAGAGTCCACCCCTTCCCCGGTGTCTCTCCTACTGCCTCCCTGCTCTGAGAAGTGGTTCCTGAGATCCAACCTAAACTCAAGCTTCATCCAATTCCATAACAAGAGTTTGAAGGAGAACTTGTCCCACAACAACACCTCAGAAGTCACACCCCCAAAACGATGGACCAAGTCTTGCAATGCCACATGCTTGCAATGAAACAAGCCTTCCCTGGACATGGATGTGGAGAGGCATTTTGCATGTAGAGACAGCAGCATCAAAGCCAGTCACAAGGCTCCAGCGAGACCTCACCTGGAACAGCCCAGGCAGGTCTGGTCACTGTGTTCAGAAGGGACAGCCCCAAAGAGGGATGGGGACAGGGACAGGTACAGAGTGGTCTGGGGTGCGACAGGCAGAAGCTCTCCTGGGAGAGGCTGGAGGCATGATGACACGTCTCCTTCCTGACCCCACATTTGCTGGAAACAAGATAAGCCCCAGCCACTTGCCCCTACGGGGCCAGACCCCCAGTGGGCAGGAAGGCTGCACTTGGGGCCTCGGAGTGGGCACCCAGGGCCATGCCGGAGCTCTCTAAGGGCAGCCTGGCAGCGGTGCTCAGGTCCCCTGGGATGCTCCCGAGCAGTCTGCTGGCCCATCTCCAAGTCCCTCAGCAGAAGTGAGGGATGGGGCTTGCTCTGCTGGGGGCAGAGCTGGGGGAGGGGGAGCGGGAGCTGCACAGACATGGCCTAAAGGAGCCAGGCTCCCCTAGCCTGGCAGACCGCAGGCAGCACAACCCCAGGTCTCCGAACCCTGGGAAAGCAGCTGCCCAAGCACCATCTGAGGACAGAAACCACGCAGGTGAGAGGGAGCCACAGCACCCTGCAAGGGGCAACAGCTGCTGCCACCAGGGGCAGGTTGCAAAACCACATCCCACTCCGCAGTGCAGACGTTACACACTGCGTCACCGGTTGTGCAGCACCCACAGGCACAAGCCACCAGGCCACACTTATTAGTGCAGCAACGGGACTATGTGAAATAGCGTGAGAGAGAACAGCTTGCAACACAATGCCCCGAGCTAGAAGTCAGCACCATCGAGCTGCCATCCGGACTGGTGAGGATTTGGGGATGTTCTGAACAGCGGGGAAGGAGCAGGAGACCCCAGGGATGGAAAGGACCTGATCAGACTGAAGGACAAGGCTGGCATGAAGACAGCAGGGACTGAACCGGCCAGGAATAAAGCATGGCTGGAAGCCAGCAGCAGGTTCCCCCTCAGAGCCAGGAGGCACTGGGAAAGCTCCTCAGCTGGGACTGCGAGGAGAACCCAGCCCTGTACTCCGTGGAGTCCTGGCTACCCTGACTTGGGTGGGCACAGGGCCGGCTCTCAGGCAGGGGCCTGGCTCCCACGATCCCTGGCACTTGCCTTCCGGGGCAGGGAATTAGACGCCCACGTCAGTAAGCTGCTGCCAAGAGCCCTTGTTAATAACACGGTTTTTGAACTAAATTAAGCTTTTAATGAAGCTAATGATGCAGGAACAGAGGCGCAGCCAATAAGCACCAGTAACCACAGCATAATTAGGGCCAGCGCGGGGTGGGGGCAGGAGGGAGATGAACCGGCTGCTCAGCAGGGCTCAGCTGGAGGAAAGGGCCGTCTGGTCCCCAGAGCGGCAGGGAAGTTAACAGAAATCAATTGGGAGCTGAAGCCGCACACGCGCCACTGAGAAAGGGGAGGCAGGGAGCAGCCAGCACCAGCCCCAGAGGGCAACACTCACCGCCAGGCAAGCACGGGCATGGGCTCGGCAGGGCGCAGAGCAAGGGGCTGCGTGGCACTCAGGGGCGAGTGACCGGCGCTCCCCAGGTCAGCCAGACACAGGAGGCTGCCGAGGCCCCGCAGGTCTGCTGGACCCCCAAGGCCGAGGGAAGGGGCACAAGGACGGCGCAGGAAGGAGAG
>NW_005843061.1:120040-120587 GCF_000455745.1 Alligator sinensis
GAGCGGTTGCTTTGTGTCCGGCGGGAGACCCGTCTCGCTCTTCTGAGCCCACTGGACCCCCTGGTCTGCAGGGGCGGCCCTGCCACCTTGTCCCATCTCCATGAGCGCAGGCCTCCACCTCTGCTGAGGAGGGAATGGCTAGCTGCACGTGCACAGACGTGAGGGCCCTGCAGGTGCCATGCCCCTAGCACGCCCCGACAGGTAACCCTTGCTGCTGCTGCACGCCTGCCCTCACCTCTGCACACCTGACGGATCCTCTCCTTGCCCTCAAGGCACGAGGCCCCTTCCCACCCGTGCACACCCACCCCGTCACCCTCGCTGGCACCTCGGGGCAGCGCAGTGACCCTCCCGCCTGCCCCCGCCAGCACTCACCCAGGGCCGCGGCCGCGTACAGGCAGTTGACGATGCTGAAGTTGTCGAACTTGGGGCAGCCGCTGATGATGGCCTGGCAGAGCGCCTGGAACTCGGGGTGCTCCAGCACCTGGCCGGGCCCGCGGCTCTCCCCGTTCAGCACCCCCTGGCCCGGCAGCAACAGCTGCTGCTGCAG
>NW_005843061.1:120606-120900 GCF_000455745.1 Alligator sinensis
GCGATGGGGTAGTGGCGGGCGGACACCTTCCCGGGGTTCTGGGTGACCCAGCGCAGCACCTCCCCCACGCTGCGCGAGCGCTCGATCAGCCGCTTCATGGTGAAGAAGGTGTCGTAGCTCATCTTCTCGTGGACGAAGCTCCAGCTCTTCCTCTTGCTGTGGCCTGGGGCCCGGCAGGCCTCCTGGGGCAGGCTGTGCAGCAGCCCATGGCCGTAGGGCTCCAGGGGCAGCAGCACGGCCCGCGGCTTGGCCTTGCCCGCGCAGTAGCAGGCAGGGAACATCCTCGCCTCACCG
>NW_005843061.1:121907-131973 GCF_000455745.1 Alligator sinensis
CCGCGCAGGGCATTGTGGGGGCTGTAGTGCCCCTAGTCTTCACCCTGCGCGCAGCATTGTGGGGGCTGCGGTCCGAGCGCAGCTCTGCCCCAGCGCGGGGCATTGTGGGGGCTGCAGTCCGAGCGCAGCTCTGCCCCAGCGCGGGGCATTGTGGGGGCTGCAGTCCTAAGCTCTGTCCCAGCGCGGGGCATTGTGGGGGTTGTGGTGCCCTTGCTGTCCACATCCGCGCATGAGCTGTAGTCCTAGCTCCGCCCTCCCCGCGCAGGCCATTGCGGGGTGCCGTGCCCCTGACGCCCACACCCACGCAGGGCATTGTGGGGGAGCGCAGCTCTGCCCCAGCGCGGGGCATTGTGGGGGCTGCAGTCCTAAGCTCTGTCCCAGCGCGGGGCATTGTGGGGGTTGTGGTGCCCTTGCTGTCCACATCCGCGCATGAGCTGTAGTCCTAGCTCCGCCCTCCCCGCGCAGGCCATTGCGGGGTGCCGTGCCCCTGACGCCCACACCCACGCAGGGCATTGTGGGGGCTGTAGTCCTGGCTCTGCCCTCCGCCTGCCCTGGGCATGGTGGGGCTGTGGTGCCCCTGTGCCCCCCGATAGCCAGGCAGGCGGTGCTGCTGCGGCGGCCACGGGCTGTGAGCCCAGGTCACAGCTTGCCCAGGGCCCCCAGGGACTGCCCCGCCCCAGCGCGGTGGGAGAGCAGGGCTGCGGCCCTGCCCCTGCGGCGGAGGGCTCGCACGTGAGGCCTTGGGGCCCCAGTCGCAGAGAAGAGACGCGGAGCTGGCAGCGAGCTGCGGGGTCACGTCCAGTCCCGACCCCGGCCCGAGGCAGGATCAGCCCCGACAAACCCCGTGTCCAGCCTTGGAGTCGCTCGACGGCCCCAGGCATCGCCCGCGCCTCGGGCCCCGGGAAAGCAGGGGGGCCGCGGCCGCCAACGTCCTGCGGCTGCAAAGGCGGTTAATAAACGAGCGAGCCGAGGAAGAAGCTGCGCGCCCCTCTGCAACCCCCGGCCTGCACCCGTCTGACCGGCGGAAACCCCTTCCTGCGCTCCTGGACCAGAACGACCTCCAGCCGCCGGCTCGGGCAGGCTGTAATTACCGGGCACCTTCCTGCGGCCGGCCGGCGCCTGGGCTTTAGGATGCAGAGACCGATGCAGCGCGGAGAGCGGAGCAGGACAACGCGGGGGAGGTCCCTTTTGGAGCGCAGCGGCACCGTCGCGTCCGTGTCTCGCACCCGATCCCGCGAGGCAGCCCAGAGCTGCGTTTGCTTTTTTTCGCGACTGCATCACGTTGCTGACTCAGGCTATGTCTAGGATCCACCAAACCCCGAGATCCTTCTCAGCAGCTCTGCCGTCATTTGTATTTGTATTCCCTCCGTGCAGCACCTTGCTTTTGTCCTCCTCCAACTTCCTGCCGCTGCCTCTAGCGCAGCTCTTCAGTCTGTCAGGATTGTTTTTTGATCTACTCCTGTTCTCCTAGGCGCTGGCAATCCTTCCCTGTCTGATATCATCTGCCGAAAGCTCTGTCTCCTGGCAGTCCTAATTAATCAACATGTTAAACAACCCCGGAGCCAGGACAGACGTCTGTGAAACCCTACTCGAAACCTGCCGTTCTGACGATGATCCATTTACAATTACCCTTTGCTTGTGGTTACAGAGCCAATTACCCGGCTATTAGTATTTTATCCAGTCTGCACTGCTCCAGTTTATTTAGGGGAGTGCTGTGTGGGACTTGATCAAAAGCCATACTGAAGGCCAAGCACGCGATGTCCACCGCGTCCCCTTCATCTACCACTAGTAACTTTGTCAAGTTGCCTTGGCGTGAGTTTTTGCTCTGCAGCCCCAGGGCCTGGAGCAGATTGGAAATGAGCAGAGAGAGGACACCAAAAGGAGGGGGAAAGCAGAGAGTGGGCAGAGGGAGACGGTCTGGAAGGGGCTGAGGACAACGGGGCCAGTAGGTCCCACAGCCATGCTGCGTCTGTGCGGCCCCGGCGGGAACGCACTTGGGGCAGCTTCACGGCATCACCACCATGACGTCCAGGCCCTCCCCGTCCCACGGAGCAGCAGGGACCGTGTCCCATAGGAAACTCGAGCTGCCCTCAGAAAGCAACCGAACAACCAACTTCCAAGAGAAGTGGTGCTGGCTCCTACCCTGGGGGGCTTTAAGAGGAGGCTAAATGAACACCTTGCCGGGGTCGTTTGACCCCAGTGCTCTTTCCTGCCATGGCAGGGGGTCAGACTTGATGATCTGCTCAGGTCCCTTCCCACCTTACCAACTATGAAACTGCAGATACCAGGAGGGAAGTGACCACGGCCCAGGGCCGGCCCCTGGAACAGCGGGTTGGTTTGCAGGGAGCCCAGAGAGCTGCTTTGCCTTACAGAAGGGACAGGAGGTGGGTCATGGGACAGTTTCAGACAGTAAACCTGATCCGTAAGTCCCAGACACCACAAGCGCGGGTGCCTCCGAGAGACCCCGCCACACTGGTCAGCTCAACTAGCATTAGAGAGAGCCACAGGGGCCAAAGCCGAATGGCCACTTGCTCTTCTGAGAGACGACTAAAGTACTTGCTTCCAGTTCCAGGTGAGGTTTGTGACACTAAGGGCTCATCTACATGTGCAGTAACATGCCTTTGCTACTGCGCATCAAGGTTAGTACCTTTAATATGAGGTACTACATAAGTGCGCAGTAGCCGGCACTACTGCACAGTAGCAAAGGCGCACCGTCTTTATGACGCTTAATGCGCAGTAGACTAATTCTACTGCGCATTAGTGCATTAGCACGGCTTTTACTGTGACGCGCTAATGCACAGTAGAATTAGTCTCCTGCACATTAAGCATCCGGTATAGACGCACCCCAAGAAACCTACTTCGAAAAACTACTCTGAGATGTGGTGAAAAAGAAGCACTTAGCAGCACAGAGACATCCCGGGCAGTGCTGGACACGTGCACGAGAGAACAGGGGCAGATCTCCGGGGTCCTGAGCGTGCAGAGGACAGAAAAGGAGAGAGAGGCAGGCTTGAAACCCAGGGGAAGAAAGGCAGGAAAAGAAAAGCGATAGAGCTGAGTCCAAGGCAGTGTTTGGCTTAAGGCAATGTCAGAGTGAACAGTGCTGAATGATTTGGATGTGCCTTTGAGCTGGTGTTGACAGGCTGACACACCTGGCGAGAAAAGCTGCATTTTTACATCATTTGCAAAGCAAACAACAGGCGGAAGAAGTAAAGTTACAGCGCGCTGGGTCCTCCCGGTCGGTACAGCATAAACCAGGATGTGACGTAACAGCAACTGCCTGGAGCGAGGGACTGTGGGATAGGAGGTCGCTCTCCAGATTTTTGCCCACACACATGGGATCTGGTGTCTCCAGCCCACTCACATCCTGCCTGCATTATCCTCTGTCTGAAGCCGAGGCAGCATTTTGCATAATGAGTTCTGTAATGGGGGTACAGGCACGTGGCTTCCCGCTGCTTCCTGGGAATCAGTCACTGCCTTTTTCTCTCTGGGCTGATGCTGCGCTCCAGCCGCATCCACCATATAGGGGAAGGCGGGTGGGCTGTGAGAGAGCGTGGCAGGAGAGAGACAGGAGCTTGTCTGGGATACGCAAATCCAAACCCCTTCTCTCCTCTCATCACAGTCCTGGCGTGGCCCAGGGGAGCAGAGACAGGTTTTAATTGCTGGGCTTGCTTTTGCAGCCTTCATGAGCAGCTCCTGCTCTCTGTATTTCTTTACAGCTTGGGCATGCTCCCACCTCGCACAGCCTACGTAGTCCTTCGGCTGCCCCTCCACATCTCTTCCGTTGCTGACCCCTCGGTGCAGAGAGAGCCAGCGGCGGATCCTTTCTTCTTCCAGAAAGACCCCTGAGCCACCGCTGCCAGTTCCTGAAACAAGAAATTTGTCAGCCAGACCTAAGACAGTCACTAGATGTCGCTGGGCAGAGCTCCCAAGGCCGCCAGCCCTCACGTGATATCTACCGAGGGTTACATCTAGAAAACTGATGCACGAGCTTAATGCTGACCCATGGGCCTGGGTCTGGCAGCAACACCTCCAGATCAGCAACGCTGTCCAAAACGCATCTCTCCTCCTCGCTAAAACCTCCCTCTCATGGGTGGAAAAGGAGCCCTTTCATGTCCCTGCACTGAAACTCCCGCAGTGCCTCGAGGATCCGAACTGGGATGGAAGTGGGAGCGGGGCAGCGCCCTCTCACAGGAGGCAAGCTCGCCCCGAGGAAGGTGCTTGGTCTGACCCGTTGGCGTTGGACACCAGGGTGGAGCAGAGGAAGGAGCTGCCAGCTTGTCGTGAGGGGCAGGCTCTCCCCCAAAGGAGCCAACCGGAGGGGACACGAGCCTGGCGGCATCCTGGCGGGGGGAGCTGAGTCACGCAGCCACTGGCTGAGGCGATCATACCAGTATCTTACCGAGGTTGGGCAAGCAGGGCACCTGCTTAGAGGGGATGCCCCCAAGTCCCCTCCCTCTGCTGCAGCACAGCTTGCCCCCGGCTGACCCCCGGCTCCGCTCATCTCTGCAGCATCCCCAGCCCTCCCTGCTCCTGCTCCCATGCAGCCATTGAATTCCCCCTGTGGGGCAGCCAGTGGCGCTGGGGGTCAGCCATGAGGGGAAGGGGCGACCGCTGCCATAGGGGGCTGCAAGAGTGCTAGAGCCAGGGGCTGCGCAGCAGCAGGCAGCTTGGACGTAGCTGGGGGGCATCCCTCTCCCGGGGTGCTGAAGAGCTGCTGCTTCCACCTCCCTGCTGGGACAACCGCAGGAAGGCGTGCTAGGCTAGTCCTGGTCCTAGTCTTCCAGGACTCCAGTCCTGCAAAGGGCCCCCGCGTGCCCATCGCTGTAGAGATGGGTCTGGAGCTTTCCAGACCCTGAGACGGGTGTAACCCAGGGGCACCCAAGTATTTGCTGCCCTCTCCAAATACAAGGGATGGATGGTCAGGAAGGAGTGCTGAGAGAGGGATGTGCAATACCGGCCCATAACCTCTGTTCTCTATAGAGTCAAGCCAGGACAAAAATAGTATAACTATATACAGGTTTATTAATATGTATATTAATATATATATATTTATATATATACTGTGTGCACTGTGGTGCTGGCCGCACATTGGGGGTTGCAGACCCGAGCTGCCTCGTGCAGTTCCCAGGGTCTGAGCAGCATGCACTGCTGCGTGCACCGAGTGGCTGGAGACCCGAGCTGCCTCACACAGAGGCCAGGGTCTCGCCCCGTGCGCCACACTACACACTGGGGCTGAAGCTGTCCGCCGCTCCTGTCCAGCGAGAGGCGTCTTCAGGGCAACAACATCCGTCCGCTGGGCTGCTCTCCCCCAGCTCTTCTTAGCCCCGCTCTCTTCTCCATCCCTCAGTGCATCTGCCCTCGTGTCAGGCACGCTGCTCTTTTATCCCCTCCGGCGGCTCTGCCCCCAGGTTGTAGATGAACCAATCCGGGCAAGGTGGAGCCAGTCTACAACCAGGTTCAGACTCTTCACCTTGCCCTGGGTAGGGGCTGGGCTAGCCCCACCCCAAGTGTTACCTGATTGGTGGGAACAGCCCACCAATCAGAATCAAGCTTCTCCAAGCCCAGCATGCCGGGCAATGTCCGACGAGCCGGCCACACGGGTAAAGAGCAGGCTGTGCCGGAGAGTCCGTCACAGCTCCTCTCTCCAGTCATGGGTCACGTTGACAGCTCTGCACACACCCCCCTTCTGCCCCTGCACGATCCCCCGTCCCCTTCTCAGCCCGTGTGTGCTGCCTGCCTGCCATCGTGGGACAACGCAATGGGATCTCCCTGCAGAACGTGCCGTGGGACGCACTGCTCCAGTCCCCCAGCATCTGCACTGGCTCTCAGTTGCGCTCTGGGTGCAATGCTGGATTTGACCTTTAAGGCTCTAAATCAAGGGCAGGCAAAATACGGTCTGCAGGCCGAATCCAGCCTGCCAGGCCATTTTATATGGCCCCCAGATAGACCCTAAAAAATTTAGAAAATATTTATCTGCTCCTGGCTGCCTGTCAAAGACAACAGGAGCCAAGGGCAGTAGGACCCAGGGGGAGCCAGCAGCTGTAGACTGGAACCCAGCCCCACCCACTCCCAGCCATTTCCCTGCTTCCTGCCCCTGCCCTGCTCCAGCACTACATGGCTCCCGGGTGCATCGCTGGACCAGGGAGCACAGGGCCCCACTGATACAGGGGTGTGTGTGCGCGCACAGGCAGAAGCAGAGAGAGAGTGTGTGTGTGTGTGTGTGTGTGTGTGTGTGTGTGTGTGTGCGCGCGCGCGCAGGCGGGGCAGAGCATGTGTGCACGCGCGCAGGCAGGGGCAGTGTATGCGCACGCAGGTGCAGGCAGGGACAATGTGTGTGTAGGCAGGGGCAGTGTGTGTGTGCGTGCAGGTGCAGGCAGGGACAATGTGTGTGTAGGGGGGGGTAGTGTGTGTATAGGGAGGGGCAGAGTGTGTGTGTGTGTGTGTGTGTGTGTGTTCATAGGGTGAGTCCCACATGCACACCACACCATACACATGCACCCACACACCCCCTTGCACTGCCATACACAGAGACCCTCACACACCCCAGCCACCCTCCCCACACACTTCTCCCACAAACCCCACACCCCACATATCTACACACATACCCACATGCTCCCTCACCCCACACACACACAGCCCCCCAGAATCCTATCCCTAGCTCCCCACAACATACAAGTGTAAGAATTCATTTTAAGCTATTGTGCAGTCACCTCTGCGTACACTACACAAACGCATGTAAATCAGGGCAAAAGTATTTTTTGAAATCAAATTCATGAATGTTTTGCATGTGCACTTTTTAGAATATAATTTGGTATTTTTCTGGTTCCAAGATGGCAAAACCCCTTGCTGAAAGGAGAACTTGTGGGGGCAAGGGGAGGGACTTCTGGTGGCAAAGGTCAGAGGGGGCGGGACTTCTGATCCAAGATGGCGACCAGGGGGCAGGGCACCTGTTAAGGGGTGGAGCCCTTGACAACTTGCCAAAACTCAGTAAGTGGCCCTCCACCCCAAATGATTGCTCGCCCTGCTCTAAATGGCCTGGACCCTACATACTGTATCCACCCACCTACCACGGGGCCCTGAATGAGACCCAGTCCTTGTTTTGGGGAAGGTGGCATGAAGAAAAAAAGATTTTCCTAGAGTTCTGGCCACACAGAAGGGCTGGAGCCTCATCAGCTTGCTCGCCCTCTTCTTCCTGCTCAGCCAAAAGCTGCAACCCTAGCTGCTGCTGGCAACCGGTCTCCATGGGAGGATCTATGATTTTGAAGGCTGTGAAATAGAAGAGAGACCAGGAGTAGCTAGCTGATAGCACAGCTGCCAGAAGGAAAGCTAGCTTGATTAACAGACCATCAAGGCCATTGGAAGGGAGAGATGGTTGTTAACACCGGGGCAGTGACAAGCAAGGAGCCATGAAGTCAATCATCTCCCTCAGCTGCTTGAATAGAAATGTCACTGCTGCTGCCAGGTGGAGCAGGAATAAAGTGGGTCGCTTCTATTCTGGGCAGAAAATCATTTTGCCCATTGAAGACATGCAGCCCAACGTGCTGATGTTCGAGGAAAGGTGCATGCGGTATGAGCACAGGGCCTAAGGGGCTGCCTTCGCCCTTATACCCCATCGCGGTCCCCAAGGTCAGCCCGGAGCAGCCTCCTGCAGGTACCATCAGTACGTCAAGTCCACGTAGGGGCATAGGGAGCTGTTGGAAGGGACCTTGCAGGGACATCTCGTCCAGCATCCCTGACCAAACCACCCCAGCCACGTGTCTGTCCAGCCTGCTCTTGGACATTTCCAGGGATGCAGTTTCCACAGTCCCTCTCGGTGCCTGTTCCAGTGTTTGACCTCCTTCATTTGCCACTTGGTAAAACACGTGGGAGGTCGTTCTCGGCAGCTGCTCCTCAGCTCGGCATTTCCCTCTCTCCAGAGCCCAAGCCTGGCACTGCAAGACCTTTTGGGCAGGCATTTAACATGCAAAGGGAGGCTGCGATGTATACGTGGGGGTCTCTGCTTTATGTTGTTACCTTAGCTGTGCTTTTTGGTTGTTCCCTGCTATTGCGGGGAGCCTGCGTTGGGAAAGGCGGCCAGTGCACGGCACAAACAGCTAACTAAATACAAGTCTCTCTCGCGTAGGGCCTATTGCTATGGCAGGCAGACGTTGTCATCACAGCCCATAGGAGGAAAACCAGCAGGGCACAAAGAATTCATTGAGATCTAACCCAGACCGGCCGTTTCCCAGTGTGGCCTAAACAGTGGCGTAAGCGGGGCGGCAGGGGCAAAAACAGCTGTCGCTGGCATCTGCACGATGGTGCTGGTGACGCTGCGCCGCCGGGCCCGAAGGAAGCGAGATGCGGATGATCTGCTAAGAGGAACAACTGGCTGTTCGTGTTGAAGAGCTTTTGTCTCTGGTGTTTTCTCATGTCCCAGTTCTGGCCAAGATCTTTCAAATACAGCTCATTTGAAATCTCCCAGGATCAAGCCGTTTTGTAGCCGACGCAGGGCACAAAGCAGTAGGAAGAACTTCACAAGGGTAATTACTCTCTATCTTTTTTTGTGCCCTCATCTTATAAACAGCACATCCAGATAACCTCAAAGGCCGTAAAGGACTTGTTTGACCACAGGTCAGATGTGCCAGTTTTTCAGCTGACAGGGCTTTTATTGTCAAAATCAAATAATGAAGAATGCTGGTCTAGGAACAAAGCCACGGTGCCCACAGGGAACAACGCGGAGAGAGATCGCTTAATAATATAACATCCTCTCTCCATTGCATCATCCAGGAGGATCTAATTATATATATATTCCCCTCTGTGACCTGGGGTCACTTCTGATGGTGAAACCAGGAGGAAATTTTCCTCCTAACAAGGTCAGACTGAAGCTCCGCGTTGTCCCCACGCGCCAACGTGCCGTTGCCATTTCGGTCCGACTGAGGCTGCTCAGAGAGAGCGCAAGCAAGTCCTTGGACCAGAACGCGGCAGTCGTTACCGGCTCCAACCGTTAGCGCCACGGGCCAAGGGTGGGCACCAGCGGCCACGCCGGAGAGCGAGCGGGGATGCCGTGCTTCGTGCTGAACGCAGGGCTGCTGCCTGCGGGGGCACCGCACCCCGGGTGCCGAGCTGGGTGACAGAGGCACCCCGCTCAGTCCTGGGCCAGGCGCCCCACCGAGCTGGAAGGAGCGGGGCTCAGACACGCCCGTGCCTGGCACCTCCCTGCTCAGCCTCTCCGCTCTCCGGAGTGCCCTCAGGAGGTGCTGCGGGCTCCCCATTCCCTGAACATGGGTGCCAGGTGCAGAGCCTGTCCGCCTGGCTCTCCCGCTGGGCCCAGGCACCGCACTTCTCAGTGTGGGGAGCCCTAGGGACAGGGCCTATGGGCTGGGATCTGAGTCCAGGGGGTCTCCAGGCTGTGGGGTGCAGAGGCTTGGGCTCCACTCCTCCTCTCGGCCCCCTGTGCATTGCACCACCGCGCCCAGCGCACACTGTCCTGCAACCGGGCGGCACGTGGGTCTTGCTCCCGTCCCCGTTCAGGGTGTTGGACAAGCACGCCAGGTGCTGGCGACTCCAGATGTTTCTCCTGGGTGCCTATCTGCACCCCACGAACCTCAGAGCCTGCAGCCCTGAGCCCTAACCATCGTCCCGGACGGTCTCGGAAGTGGAGGTGCTGACGCTGAGAGGGTGCCAGCATGCACAGAAGTTAAAAATAGGCTGCTGCCGGCTTTCTGGCTCACCGCTGGCTCCTGGAAGCCTACGTGGAGAGCTGTCCTCTCCAGCCGAGACGAGAAACAGCCTGCTGACGCACCGTGCCTCCGAGTCTCCGGAAAGTTGTGGACTCGGTTGTTCAGCAGCGGAGCCTCCTTGCTCGTTATCTGCGCATCTCTTCCAGCTCGAGTTTACGAGCGCTGCCAACTGCTCCCCCTTCCCTCCCGGGCAGCGTAGGCTGAGGTGGCACCAGGCTGACGCCTCCTCGCTGCCAGCTCTGCTGATACCGGCGGGGCGGAGGGGGCCTGTGAGATGCGCGGGGCAGGTGCCTCCAGCGCCGTCCCGCTGCGTGGGAGCAGGAGAGCAAATGCCATGCAGGGGGGGG
>NW_005843061.1:132061-135637 GCF_000455745.1 Alligator sinensis
CAGCAGCCGGAGACCGAAGCAGAGCTCCCGGCCCAGCCCGGTCAGGAGAGGAGATTAGCGCTGCTGGGAAGAGATGATGGAGGGACGTGGCGCGCCGAGACCGGTGCAGCTGGAGCTGGGCTCACCGTCCATCTGACCGTGTAGGCATCGATGCCACAGTCGCCTAGTTTTTTAACGAGGATGGGGTGAGAGACAGTGTCAAAGGCCTTGCCCTTCTGCTTAGGCTCAGCTCGATGCTGCACCAGGGGAGGAAGGGATTTGATCCCATGGTCAGACTGGTCTGGACTGGGCGTGGGGTTGCCTTCCTCTTGCAGCAGAGGCCTGGGATCTCTTTAGTGTATATTAACACCCTTTGCAGCAGCAGGGTGTTGGCCGCCGCAGGTTTGGGTGCTTTTGGTGGTTTTTTGGCAATACGCCCTGTAGTCGTGCAGAAAGACTGATGGTGTAGTTTTAGGAACGGGTTGGCTAAGCACGAACGGCTCAGCCAGGGGTGATCCTGCCTCAGGCAGGCGTTGGATGAGATGTCAGCTCCAGAAGTCCCTCTCACCCCGCCTTTTCTATGACTCTCTGAGTCCACGATTTTGGGTATCCGACTTGGGGCACCTGTGGATTGATTGTTTCTCTGAGCTGCTGGAATGCAGGAGCCAGGAGACTCTGTAAATGGAGACATGTTTGTATGCAGAAAATATGTACTAAGCTTTTGATGCACTTGAACGAATTTAACTCAGCTGGGTCTAGCACAATTCATCCCCAGGTGCTGAAGTAGCTAGAAGGCAGGGTAGGTTGGCACCTTATCGCCTAACCAAAGTATGTATGTAGGTATGTATGGGAGACGTACATGTACTATACAGCACAAACTTTTGTGGGCTATAGCTCTCTGCTGAAGGAACGGGCAGAAGGGATCTCAGAGCCCTCGCTAATAATATCTGCAAAATCGTGGGAAACAGGTGAGGCTCCAGGCGACTGGATCAGGGCCAACATAGTGGCCCTCTTTAAAAATGGGAAAAATGAGGACCCAGGGAGCTATAGATTGACTAACCTGATTCAATGCCTGGGAAGTTACAAGAGCAAATGATAAAGAAATCAGTTTGTAAATGGCTGGAGGAGGAAAGGCTGACTATTAGCAGCTGATATGAGTCAGGGAGGCATGAGGCCAGAAGGGATCTTGGGGGTGACCTGGGCCAAACCCCTGCACGAATGCAGGCATGTTATTCCCAAGTCACCTGCTGCTTATCCGGAGCAAATCATGCCAGCCCACCATGATCTCCTCCTTTGACACAGAAACAAGTTGGGCGGATGAAGGGAGTGCAGTGGACATCGTGTACTTGGACTTCAATAAGGCTTTTGATAAAGTCCTATATGACATTCTCGTAAGTAAACTGGGGAATAATAGGATCACAGAAAATGAGGGCGGGAAGGGACATCTAGACCAGCCCCAACTACATCACCCCAGCCAAGGCTCTGTCTAGCCGGGGCTTCAAAACCTCCAAGGATGGAGGGTGGGAGCCTGTCCCAGTGCTTCGCCACCCTCCTGGTGGGAAAGTTTTTCCCTATATCCAACCTCAACTTCCCTTGCTGCAGCTTGAGCCCATTGCTCCTTGTCCTGCCATCTGCCCCCACTGAGACCAGCCCAGCTCCGTCCTCTTTGCAGCCCCCTTGCAGGGAGGTGAAGGCTGCAATTCAATCCCCCTCGGTCTTCTCTTCTGCAAACTCAATCAGCCCATTTCCCTCCGCCGCTCCTCACCAGTCCTGTCCCCCAGCCCACAACCATTTTCATTGCCCTCCAGTGGTGATGTTGGCCTAGATAAAATTACTATGTGGATGCATAATTGGTTCAATAACTGAAAGGATCATTATGAATGGATCAATGTCTGAATGGGAGGAGGTTTCAAGTGGGGATCCACAGGGGTCTGCCCTGGCTCTGGTGTTTTTGAACATGTTTATTAATCATTTGGATGCCAGAATAGAGAGCTTTTTGGTCAAGTTTACAGAAACATAAAACAGGGAAAGATTGGTAAAGCCTTGGAGGACAGGAAGCAGATTTAAAAAAAATCTTGATGGAGAAATAGGGGAGAGACAGCGGAAGGAAGTTCGATGCAGACAAATGCAAGGTGCTGCATGGAGAGAGGAGAAACCAAAGAGACCAATACGGGATGGGAGATGACGGCCGCGCTGCCAAGGACCCGGGGTTTTGGTGGAGCATAGACTCAGCAGGAGTCAGCGATGTGATGCAGTCACAGAAAATGTAATTTTGGGGTGCATCAGTAGGGTTTCGAGGTGTGCGACACGGGAGGTGATAATGCCACTCGGTGCTGGTTCACCCTCAGCTGGAATTGTGTGTGTCGTCCCGGACTGCTCCTTTTCAGAAGGATGTGGGGACACAAGAGGGTCCGGGCACGACTGACAATGAAAGAAGGGAGGTGAGGAAGGCAGACTGTAAAAAGAAAGGTCAAGAGAACCGGCCATGCTTAGCTTGGAGAAAAAGAGATGAAGGGGAGACACGGCAGTAGTTTTCAAACATCGGAAAGACTGCCGTAAAGAAGAGGGAGAGCGACCGGTTTCCTTTTCTGCAGAGAGCAGGACATGCAGCTATGGTTTTCAGTTGCAACAAAGGTGATTAATATTAAACCTCAGGAGAAACTTCCTCCGTCAGGCAGCGGAATAGACTGGCCAGGGAAACTGGAACACGTCCTCCTGCGGAGGCTTCCCAGCCCCGGCTGGATAAGCCCTTGATGGGCTGGGTTAGGACTCGCACGGGCCTGCAACTGGAGCAGATGACCTGTGAAGTCCCTTCCAACCCTCCACTTCTGTACGGGCCACGGGGTTACGCTTGGGATGAGTGTGTTATATGATTATTCTACATGAAATACATGAATAGGAAAAGATAAAGCATCTAAGACAGCTGTGTACAGATTAGGATGGGCAAGAGGAAAAGAAAACACTAGAGGATCAAACCTTATTCTTAGCTGTTACTATTATTTAAATAAGATGTCATTAAGTGACAAAAGTCACAAGCTGGGATGATGTAGCTGGGGCTGGTCCTGCTTGGAGCAGGGGGTTGGACCAGATGTGACTTCCTGAGGTCCCTTCAACCCTCGTTGTCTGTGAGTCTAACCTCTTCCTCCTTCTCCCACGGCATGGGAAGGCCCTGCATACTTGAACTGGGAGAAAAGTTGAATCAGGTATTTCTAATTAAATCCTGTTATGTCAAAATGAAAAGTTTCAAACTTCCCATGCAACGCACGCAGGTTGGTGAAGAGCTCTGCCTGTTCTCCTGCTAGCTCACCTGGCAGCCGGCTGCGGCCCTAGGGTTTCCAGGGTCTGATTTCCTGGCCCCAGGACTTTTACACTCGTTGCTGAGGGTCCAGGTTCCCAGCTTCACACTCAGCTCTTGGCTTGAGCCAGGGGTCTCGGGCTCCCAGGCTCCCTGACATGGGGAGCCTCGCCTTCCCCAACACCTGGGCTAGCGCCGGGTCTGTCCAGCTTCCAGGCTCCCTGCTGTGAACCTGGGGGCTTCTCCCACCCCAATTGCATTGAACAGTGACATGCATCTGTCGTGACTCTTCCTATTCCTGC
>NW_005843061.1:135668-141846 GCF_000455745.1 Alligator sinensis
TTTTCGTCTTTTCCAGCAGGAACCCTTTTCTCTTTTTTTTGTTTTTTTTCGTTTAAGAATTTAGAATTTACCACAAAATTCAAACCTTTGCTGGTTGTACAGGAACCGCCGGCAGCTGTGACTCCGGGTCCTTTTGAGGACTGCAAATGGGCGTATAATGCTGCTTGATGGTGGGATAGCAGCAGCTGCAAAGTCAGGCAGGCATTCCCCCTTTTGTGCATGGGTTTTAGTTTACAACCCGAAGCTCCAGTCCTGCATAGACCCCCCTGCACAGAGCCGGCTGCTTGGATAGGTCCTAAATTCAAATGAGGGCTATAAATAGATAAAAAGGAGAAAAGAAAGACAACGCATAGCAAGAACTCCCACCGTGACCTAGCAGAGCATGTATACACCTTGCTGGCTCTTGCATTTGGGTTCTGTGTCGAAGAAAGGTTAAACTCGCTTCTCATAGGTGGGGAAGCAAGGGGCATTTAGCTTAAAGCAGAGATGCAGCACGGCAGCACCGGTACCGAAAATGCTCCCTCCACACCGGGAGAATGGAAAGCACGGTGGGTTGAGTAGATGCCACGGAAAAGCTCGATGGGATGGGAAGATTTGTCAAACGAAACATGCCCAAACAGAGGTAGTTCGGAGGTGAATGATTCAGAGCCTTGAAAGCAAGAACGAGCAACTTCAACATAATATGCTGTGCCACGGGGACCCGGCGCAGGGAGTCAGACCAGGGTGATGTGAGCAGCGTAAGAGAAGGATGCAGGTTTGGTGCCAGCCTCTGATGGGGGAGCGGGGCAGGCAAGGCAGGAAGGCAGGACTGGGGAGGAGAAAGCTGCAGATACTTAGGCCATAAACACGGCAGCTCAGTGTTGTTTGGGAAGAAGAGGCAGAGTTTTAATTATTGTGCAGGGAAAAAACCAAACAGACCAGGATTAGTAAGTTCCTAGATATAGAAAATAAATTGTGTCTGAACAAAATCACTGAATTAAAATACACGCGTGTCCAGACGCACGTCCTGGATTGTTCTCAGTTTTGAGAGAAGCCCGTCACGTTACCCAGCGCGTAGCGAGGGTGGGGCGAGCAGGGCCTGGCCTCCTGTATGTCTCTCCCCATTAAGCTGCATCTGCTCCATCTGCGCTGAGCCCAAGAATGCATGCTTGAGTAAAATATTTTTACCAGAAAAATATCCAGTCTGGATGTGATGACCTCAGTAGGAAGAGAATCTACCACTTCCCTTGCTCGTTTTTTCCCAGCGGTTAGTCACCCCCCTGGTAAGAGTCGCACCTTATTTTCAACTTGCATTTGTCTAGCTCCGGCTTTCAGCCACGGGTCTGTATTTTTCTCCGCTACGTTAAAGTGCTCTTTAGCATCCCATATTCTCTCTCAGGATCATACTTAGTCACTGTAATCAAGTCACCTCTCCAATCTTCGTTTTCATAGGCTAAACACTTGTGCCCTGTAAAGCTCTCAATATAAGACAATTTCTTTAGGCCTCTAATTATTCTTGTGACTCTTCTTTCATCCTCTCCAACTCTTCAACATCCTTTTAAATATAAAGACCCTAGAACAGCAGACACTTTCCCAGTAATTGTATTAGCAGTGCAGCATGCAGATGTGAAGTCACCGCTCTGCTGCAAGTCACGATTCCCCAGGCCTGTAAATAAGTCAGGGCAAGGAGGAAGGCAGGGTGTCACTGTTCACCCCCAGTCAATTCCTCCCCCCCATAGAAATAATATGTAATCCAGGTTTTTCTAGTCTAGCTTCTTAGTCTGATTCTCCTCAGATGAGTGTCTCGGTGGGCGTGTCTACATGAGATGTTTTACTGCACAGCACACTAATCTGTTGCACAGTAAAGCATCACAGCCCACACATGCAGGTGCATACTGCACAGTAAATTAGTCTACTGCACAGTAAATTTACTACCTGCTTTTGCATCTACATTTATTGCACAGTAAAGCTAAATGGCATTCATTGCACGTGTAGACGTGCCCAGTGTTAGGGCCACAGAATAGTAGTCAAGGTCACAATCCTGGTAGCTAGCGAGTACAGGTAGTGTATGTGTGTGTGTGTGTGTGTGTCACTGACTGTTTCAGGCAAGTGAGGTGGAGAGATGGCATTACTTTGCTGCTCTAATAAAAGGCGTGTAATCCTATTAAGAAAGCGTCTGCAGAAGCCTGCAGTGTGCAGAGCTACAAAGAGTGGTTTTATTCTGGCGCTGCTGTGAACAAACCCTGCCTCCCTTTTTAGAGGAAAAAGGGGAAGGAGAATGTAGTAATACCTGCAATACATGCAGGGTTTGAAACACCAGACTCTTTTAATAAACCCGTGGTTCTCAACCTTTTTAGACGCAAGGCACCGCTCACTAGACTTGGAAAATGCCAGCTCTGAGTTTTCATTTGATTTTTAGTCTCCAGAAAAATACCAGAGCGATTCTTCTTTTGCAAAGAGCACAGACAGACAGCCCACAGCCGGGCAGGGTGGTTTTAACACTCTGGATTCATTCCTATTTGAAATCTCTGCATTTATCCTGTGAATCATGCTCGCACACCTAGCACCGCGTAGCACCCTGCAACACCCCCGAAGGGATCGCAAGGTGCCCCAGGAGGCCACAACACCCTGGCTGAGAATCACTGTAATAAATATTAGACTCTACTTGACTTGTGACTTACACTATGTACGTACAAGGGCGGTTGTCTCTGCCTACGCACTTTTCTCTGTCAAGTCTTTGTTCTAGGTCATGTTTCCCCCATGCAAAACTCTCTGATGCTTTTGTTCCAGCTCCAAAGCTCCTGAGATGAAGGGTGTCTGAACAGGGCGCGTCCAGCATGATCCTTCCCCTGCCAGACCCTCCATGGCAGGCACCGTCCTTGGCTCCTAGGTGTCAGAGGATACATCCCTGACAGGTCTGTTTAACAGCTACTCATGGCCCCCCCATGAATTTGTCTGATCCCTTTCTGAACCTGTGACATGCACACATCTGCATCAAGTTACAAAACCCGAGCCAGCCAGGCACTCATGATGAGGGAGGGTTAGACAGAGGAGGAAGAGGAGGGTGCTTCTATGTTTTAGCCTGAACAGGGGTGGTTACTTTAGGACACTCGTCCAAAAAGCTGGGGGGTCTAGGGTCAGCCTCAAAACGTAGGCCAGAGAGGGGACTGACCGGTGCCTAACCAGCGGCACAGTGGCTCCAGCTCTGTGCTGGGAAATGATGGGCACCCAGGAGCCAGGTATTTGGCTTCCTGGGTGAGCATCTAACCCACTCAGCTACTAAGGCTATAACATGGGAAGAGCCTCCAGTCCTCGCCCCTGTTCTTCTGGGACTGATGCTTAGGTGTGCACACGTGTGCTGTGTATGCACCAGGCCGGTGTGTAGCCCTACTTCACATGCATCTTTACACATCATATGGACAGAGCCAAACATGACTTGAAACCTGGCACTTAGGTCGGCAGAGGGGAGCAGAATTTCACCCCTGGTGGAAGAGGGGCTGAGATAGCTCTCGGAGTGGGCACACCTGTGATTTGTCCATCTCTTAAAGAGATGCTACCACACTCAGTGCAAAACTACTGCAAGGCGGAGAGATAACTGGCTCGATAGCCGCAAGCAAAAGTAATTATTAATAGATCCATGGCAGGAGGTTTTGAGTGGAGTCCCACGGGGCCTGTCCTGAACCCGGTGCTGCTCAACATGTTTATTAATGATGTGGATGCTGGCAAAGAGAGCTGCTTGAGCGAGTTTGCAGACAACATGGGACTGGGAAGGATTGTGAACACATTGGAGGATGCGAGTACAATTCAGAAAGATCTTGACGGATTGGAAAGCTGGGCTAAAGCTAACAGGATGAAGTTCAACGTGGACAAATGCAAGGTGCTGCTCTTCTGGAGGAGTAATCCAAAACACAGATGCAAAATGGGAGACACCTGTCTGGATGGGAGCTCTGTGGAAAAGGACCTGGGAGTCTTGGTAGAGCACAGACTCAATAGGCGTCTGCAGTGCGGTGCAGCCGCACAAAAGGCCAAGGCGATTTTGGGCTGCATCAGTAGAAGCATCAGGTGCAAGACACGGGAGGTGATGGCGCCTCTCTGCTTGGCACTGCTCAGGCCACCTCTTCTGGGCTCCACTTCTTAAAAAGGATGTGGAGAAGATTGAGTGAGTCCAGAGGCAGTGACAAAGATGATGAAGGGCTTGGGAGAGAGGTCGCACGAGGAAAGGCTGAAGGAGCTGGACAGGTTCAGCTGGTGGAAAAGGCACTTTAACGGGCACATGAGAGCAGTCTGCAAATACCTGAAGAGCTGCCATAGAGAAGAGGGAAAGCAGCTTTTCTCTCCCGCTGCAGAGAGGAGGATGCAGATCAATGGCTTGAAGTTTCAGCAAAGTACGTTTAGACTGGATATCCAGAAAAACTTCTTCACTGAGAGAACAGAGGGCAGCGAAACAGATGCCTTGGGAAGGTGTGGACTCCTCATCACTGGAGGTGCCAAGGAGAGGTTGGACAGCCACTGGTCGGGGATGTCTATGTTGTACCGTGGGCATTTCCTATGCTGCTGGGCTTGGCTGGTTGCTCCCCACTCCCCCTTTGTTTGCTATGTGTCAGGATGTTTTTAAGCCTCCCCAGAAGCTACAGCCAAGGCTGAGACTTCGAGTGGGCTGTGCCAGGGCTCTTGCTAGGAGGAAAGCCGGAGGATCCGGGCTAGACGGCCGTGCCCTTCCGCTCAGGGTCAGACTGGTGCTGCGCTGGGGCAGGCAGGAATTTTACCCCATGGTCCGATTGATATGCACCGGGTTGGTGGGGGGGGTTGCTTTCCTCGGTAGCGGGAGGGCCTGGCCCACAACCTGGGATCTCTTGAGCATTTATTGACAACACTTCATAGAAGCTGGACGTTGGCTGCCGCGGCTGCCCTGCTTTACCAGGGGCAGGTTCAGGTGTGACGTCTGTGTTGTGTCAGGGTTATCGGTAGTCTTATGCAGGATTTAGGTTATTGTTTGTATGGGATGGTTGGGACAGGGATGATCCTACCTCAGGCTGGGGGCTGGAGTAGATGACCTCTGCAGGGCCCTTCCAGCCCCACTTCTCCATACCTCTAGTGCTGCACAAAAATATTACTTATATTTCCACACCTTTGACCTATGCCAAATCTTCTTTTCCAGCCCCTATAAATTATAAATCCTTTATCTTGAAAATATCTCCATAACTTGATGTATTTGATTTACCATATAACGATTTTGCTGATTTTATTTCCATTAGTTTGTTGGCATTATTGAGCACATGAGTAATAAATATGATATTTATTTTGTCGTGTCGCTTCCTTCTCAGGTGCCACAACTGCTGCTTTGGTGTTCTTACCAACTGAAAGAATCGGGTACTATTTAGAAATCTTTGCAAAAATTATTAAGTTTGCTGTGATAAATGAGTTGCCTCCCTGAGGAGGAGATCAAGACATCATAAATTTCAAGGACTTAATATTAATCTGAACAATTCTCCGGGGGATTTTCATCCACCTGCTTAAATTCACTGCAGGACAAAGTTGAAGACTGCTGTGAAAACCATTCAATTCAGCATTAAATAATGGATGTGATGAAGTCGAGGGTTTGTTAAAAATGGTCAGAAAAATGGGGATGTCATAGAAACCCAGAGAAGTAGGGCTGGAAGGGATCTTTAGAGGTCGCCTAGTCCAACCCCTGCCTGAGGCAGGATCAGCCCTAATTTCATGTTTCTTTGCCTGCAGCTGACACTGTGAGGGATGCTCTGCAAGAGTGCAAAGGAGCCATATAAATCTTTTCCAAAAGAAATGAAATGGGAAATACCTTAGTGTGTCAGAAGAACTTGGCAGGGGAAGATGATATTTTCTCATATGGGAACTCCCTTGCATTTTTTCCCTCAGGCATGAAGTGAGCATCACATATGAAGGCCAGCACCTGGAAAGACTCGTGGAAAGAATATGTGCAGGGACTTGAAAATCTTGAAAATAACCTCTATGGTCGGGGAGAGATTCGAAGTCTGTATTTTGTCATGGCTATGGCAGTCTGTCCATTGAAACTAGAGGGCTGTTGGAGGCACAGAATAATCTAACTTTGTTCTTCAAAATCATTTCTCATAAACTCGGCTAAGAAGTTTGTGCTCCTGCGAACAATTAACGTCAAAGGAACTAATTAGTGTACTTTGCTAGGAGTGTCATGTTGATTCCTGCT
>NW_005843061.1:141877-148284 GCF_000455745.1 Alligator sinensis
ATTTCAGCCAGAGAGGCAGGTTTGAAGATTTCCTCAAAATACCCTGCTCTGAAGGATGCCTGTGATGAAGCATCAACGTTGATACGTGCCACCAAAAGAACTAGAGTATTGCTCCAAAACTTTCAAGTTTCTAGTCGCTGAGCCATTAAACTGGGCTTCCCAAGTGTAAAGGGGCAACTGTGGTCTCAGCCAACACAAACTGATCCATGAAACCAGCGGCTAATTGCAAAAGGGGCTTTTGAAAATAACTCCAGGTTGTATAAAAGCTCGTCAGCATCTCTTCCACCACATCTCCAGACTTCCTCAAACTATAGTTTGAAGCATTGGTGACGTGTACGTGGTGCACGAGGGCACTTGCCACCCCCCTCCGCCAATGCTGCCGCGACTGCCTGCGGGCGATCGCCATGCTCCCCCAGCCTCCAGGGGCATGCGGCGTTCATGGCTTGAAGCATCGGCCATAGGTTATGAGACTGTTTTTGCTTGTTTGGAAAGAATTGTATTGCACCAAAGGTTGAGTTTGACCCATAAAAGACAGGTAAACCCCATTTTCCTGTCATGGGAAAGTGATTTGTCTTCAAAACTAGGTCTGGATGTTTTTGTAGAAGAATTCAGATGTCGTTATCCAAGAAAATTTCACCTCTGATTTCATAAATAGTTCTTATAATCCACAGCATGTTCATGCTAAGATCTGTATTTTTATGTTTCTAGCTCTTTGAATGCTTGAATATTGGTTACGCTGCACAATCACATAAATATGTATTTTATCTTTTTTCAATTCCAAAACTAAAGTGGAACAAGGCTTCTGACCAAGACTGCCTTTTTCCCGAATGACATACACTTCTGTTGGCAACCACAGCTCTCCCTCTTTTCGGGCAGTCTGCTGCCCCATGTCGATACTTTAGCTATGGGATAGTGACTCTCCTGGATCCTAAATACCCAAGGATCACATTAGTGCTGTTGACTACAGCATCACATGGGGAGCTTATGTTCATTTCCTTGTCGTTTATGAGCATTAGCCTAATTTAATGCACATTAAGAGTGCGTGTCTATGTGATTAATTAAAGAGCATTAACACACATGTAAACGTGATCCAGCACTAATTTTAGTACCAGGTCTGTCCAGCCATTAGGGGCACATGGCCAAGCTGCAAGGACTTGGCACTAACTTTAGTGCCAAGTCCCTGCACGTGTAGACACCTGCCAAAAATCACTTAATGTGCATTAGCTTAATGTGCATTAAATTTAGTCACATTTAAATGTTTGTGTGGACGCACCCACTGACTCTTAGATCCTTTCCACATTCACTGCCTTCCATGACACAGCCTCCTCACCCCATCCCCATGCATGTACTAATGGTCTGCCGTCTTTGTGCCTAAATATAATGTTTCATTTGGCTTGATTAAAACCTATTTTCTTTGAATGAGCCCAGATCACTAAGGAAGGTCACTCTGTGCAACTGGCCTGCCCTGTCCTCATAATTTGCATTCTGCCCGTTTTTTCATTATCCTAAAATTTTATCACTGATTTTATATTTGCTTCCAGACAACCAATTAATAAGGCATTCAAGCCAGTCCCAGTCCCTGCAGTACTTCACTACAAACTACACTGCTCGCTGATTCCTTATTGACAACAATTCCTTGAGATCTGTCACTCGGCTATTTCTTAATCCATTTTTGTGTAGGCTTTACTGATATTGAACATAACTGTTTTTTAAATCAGCATGCCATGCGGTACTGTCAGCTATGAAATCTATGAAACTGCTTTTCACATCTAATCATCAAGCTGGGTAGAAATTGATGATAAAAAAATAGATGTTTTTTTCATTTAAATGGGATTTTTAATTTAAATGAAATATATTTTTCCATTTAAAAACAAACCTATTAAATCAAATGTGACAACTTCTATACAACATCTAGACTATTCTTAGGAAAATAATTTAACTTAAAAAATATTAGAATAGAACATGCCTATTGCTGAAGTTTTAAGGTGAGTCAGTCTGCTACACTGGGGAAAATCTTTAGTTTCATATGTGGAGCCTGTGTTGAAGTGGAGGGCAGTACAGCGGTGCAGGGACGGCAACACAGCATAGATTCAGAGAGGCTCGGGTTGGAAGAGACCTCAATAAATCATTGAGTCCGACCCCCTGCCCAGGGCAGGAAAGAGCGCTGGGGTCAGACGACCCCAGCCAGATGCCCATCCAGCCTTCTCTTGAAGACCCCCAGGGTAGGGGAGAGCACCACCTCCCTTGGAGCCCAGTCCAAATTTTGGCCACCCTTACTGTGAAGACGTTTTTTCCTGATATCCAGCCTAAATCTGCTCTCTGTCAGTTTGTGACCATTGTTCCTTGTTACCCCTGGTGAACACAGCGTCTCCGATCCCTTGCTGCATCCCCCTAATGAATTTGTAGGCAGCCACCAGATCCCCTCTCTGCCTTCTCTTGCGGAGGCTGAAGGGATCCAGGTCCCTCAGTCTCTCCTCGTAGGGCTTGTCCTGTAAGCCTCTGACCATGCAAGTGGCCTCATCTGGACCCTCTCACGTCTATCAACATCCTCCTTGAAGTGCGGTGCCCAAAACTGGATGCATACTCCACCTGCGGTCTGACCAATGCTGCATAGAGGGGGAGGATCATCTCCTTGGATCTATTTGTCGTGCATCTGCCGATGCATGATAAAGTGCGGTTAGCTTTGCTGATGATTTCATCACACTGATGACTCATGTTCATCCTGGAATCCACGATGACTCCGAGATCCCTTTCCGCTGCTGTGCTGCTAAGAGGGTCATTTCCCAGCCAGGAGATGTGCTGGATATTTTTGCACTCTAGGTGCAGCACTCTGCACTTGTCCTTGTTGTGCTGCATCCTGTTGTGTCCTGCTCACTTCTCTAGCCTGTCCAGGTCTGCCTGCAATGTTCCCTACCCTCCGGAGTGTGCGCTTCACCCCACAATTTAGTATCGTCCGCAAACTTGGACAGAGTACACGTCACACCCACATCCAAGTCGCTGATGAAGACATTGAAGAGTACAGGTCCAAGGAGCGAGCCCTGCGGGACCCCACTGCCCGCATCCTTCCAGGTCGATACCGACCCGTCTGCTACCACTCTCTGGGTGTGACTGCTAAGAGAATTTGCCACCCACCAGACCGTGTAAACATCTATATCACAGCTTCTTAATTTATTTATGAGAATGGGATGAAATACCGTATCGAAGGCCTTGCTAAAGTCCAAGAAAACGACATGCAGCTCTACTCCTGCATCTAAGTGTTTTGTGACCCTGTCATAAAACGAAACCAGATTGGTCAGGCATGATCTACCTGCTACAAATCCATGCTGGTTTCCCAGCTGCATTATTTTTTCCCGCTGTACTCCCACAAATATGATCCTTCACAATCTTTTCAAAGACCTTTCCAAGGATGGAGGTGAGACTGACTGGCCTGTAATTACTCGGATCCTCCTTCCTCCCCATCTTGAAAATAGGGTCACATTGGCCCTTTTCCAGTCCTCCAGGACCTGACCCGAGCACCACGAGCGCTCAAACAGCAGTGCCCGTGGTTCTGCTGTGACACCGGCTAATTCCTTCAGTGCCCTCGGATGCAGCTCATCCGGGCCTGCCAACCTGAACACGTCCAGTCCATCCAAGTGGATAACTGTTCCTCGTGGACTCCCTTTCTAAGGGGGCATGGCCTCTTAGTGCCTGACTGTCCAATCTCCTGAGTTTGTGAAAGTTAGCCTTCCCAAAGTTGAGGATTTCTGTTTTGCAGAGGGATTTGCCTGCCTTGCGTTGGACAGAGAAAGTGATCAGTTCATGGTCACGGTCACCAAGCTTCCCCTTGATCCTCAGATCACTCACCAGATCATCCCCTTTGGCCAGAACCAGATCCAGCAGTGCCTCTCCCCTAGCTGGCCCATAGACCTCTTGTGTTAGATACAGTCATCAATGCAAGCAAGAAAGCTATGCAACCGGATGGGTTTGGCCATGTGTTCTTCCCACAAGATGTCAGGGAAGTTGAAGTCCCCCACGACGATCATGCATCGGGACCATGCAGCCTCAGACAGTTTCCTATTGAATTTGCAGTCCAGTTAGTCTTCTTGGTGGGGAGGTCTATAATAGACTCCTATGAGTATATCTCCTTCCCCATGTTCTCCCCATATTTTAACCCAGAGGGTCTCAAGACGCCCTTCGTGGTTAGTGAACTCAGTTTGAAGGGAAGTGTACTGCTCCTTGACGTAGCGAGCTACACCTCCACCCCTCTTCCTAACATGGCCCCTCCTGTACAAGGTATAGCCTTCTGTACCAACAGACCAGTCGTAGGTGGAGTCCCACCAGGTCTCCGTTATCCCTACATCACACAAGAGAAGGGCCAGGGCCTCTTGCTTTTTTCCCAAGCTCCTGGAGTTTGCGTACAGGTAATTGAGTCTACTGTGGGAAACCCTAAGTTTCCTTATGTGATGAGATGTGACCTTTCCCTGGGCTGTCGTCGGAGTGGGTTCCCTTGGGCTACCTAAGCTGTTACTACTGTGGTTGACATGACCTGGGCTAGAACTGTTAATTGACCGCCCATCCCCAGCGATCTTAGTTTAAAGCCCTGTCGAGGAGGTCAGCTATCCTGGCCAAGAAGAGCTTCTTCCCTTTCTGGGTGAGGTGGAGGCCATCCCTTCCCAACAACCCACAACCTTGCTCACTGAAGTGCAGACTGTGGTCGAAGACGAACCCCGAGCAATGGCACCATCGCCGGAGTCTTCTGTTCACCTGTTCACCTATCCACTTCTAAGTACTTGGAGGATAAAGTGGTGATTAGGAACAGTCAGCAGGGATTCACCAGGGGCAAGTCATGCCTGACCAACCTGGTTGCTTTCTATGACGAGGAAACTGGCTCGGTGGATGCGGGGAGACAAGTGGATGTGGCGCACCTTGATTTTTGCAAGGCTTTTGATATGGTCTCCCAAAGCATTCTTGCAGGCAAGCTAAGGAATTGTGGGCTGGATGAATGGACTGTAAGGTGGATGGAAAACTGGCTGGAGCATCGGGCTCAGAGAGTAGTAATCAATGGCTCAATGTCTAGTTGGCAGCCGGTATGAAGTGGAGTGCCCCAGGAGTCGGTCCTAGGGCTGGTTTTGTTCAATGTTTTCATCAACGACCTGGAGAATGGCATAGAGCGCACCCTCAGCAAGTCTGCAGATGACACAAAGCTGATACGGTGAAGGTACGATGGAGGGTAGGGCTAGGATTCAGAGTGACCTAGACAAATTGGAGGATTGGGCCAAAAGAAATCTCATGAGGTTCAGCAAGGACAAATGCACAGTCCTGAACTTAGGAGGAAACAATCCCTGCACCGGGGCAAGTTGGGGTGACGGGCTGGGCAGCAGCTCTGCACTAAGGACCTGTGGGGACAAGGGACAAGAAGCTGGATAGGAAACAACAGTGTGCCCTTGGTGCCAAGCTGGCTACTGGCATCCTGGGCTGCACTGCCAGGAGCATTACCAGTAGATTGATGGAAGTGATTCTTTCCCCCTAATCAGCACTGGGGAGGCCACATCTGGAGTCCTGTGTCCAGCTGTGGGCCCCCACTACAGAAAGGATGTGGACACACTGGAGAGAGTCCAATGGAGGGCAATGAAAATGGTTTGGGGACTGGAGGACAGGACTGGTAAGGAGAGGCTGAGGGAACTGGGCTGATTTAGTCTGAAGAAGAGCAGACGGAGGGGGATTGAATAGCAGCCTTCACCTCCCTGCAGGGGGGCTGCAAAGAGGATGGAGCTGGGCTGGTCTCAGTGGGGGCAGATGACAGGACAAGGAGTAATGGGCTCAAGTTGCAGCAAGAAAGGTTTAGGTTAGATATTAGGAAAAACTCTCTCACTAGGAGGGTGGTAAAGCACTGGAATGGGTTACCTGGAGAGGTGGTGGACTCTCCATCCTTGGGGGTGTTTAAGACAAAGCCTTGTCTGAGATGATGTCATTGGGGCTGGTCCTGCTGTGAGCAGGGGGTTGGACTAGGTGTGACCTCCTGAGGTCCCTTCCCACCATTGGCGATGTGTAGGGGGTGCACGCGAGTGCAGGTGCACCCCCTGAGATTGGCCGTGCACTCCCTGGAAGCACTAGCTGCAAAACTGGAAGTGCCAGCGGACGTGTACTTTGGGTTTCACCAGTTTCACCGTTGGTGGTTCTGGTCTCGGCGGTCGCTGCGGGGGGATCCCCCTGTCAGCAATGCGGTGCCCCCCCAGACTCGGGAGGCACCGGTCACCCATGCTGCCTGTGGCGGGCCAGTAGGGGGCGCTCCTGCGTTGAGCCGCCCACCTCCCTGCGCCCGACCACCTTCCCGGCTCCGAGTGCCTCCCTCGGGGTGCCTCCCGTCCGGCCGACCCCTTCCCTGGAGCACACCCGCTAGCCTGGGGGTCCCGCCGCCACCCTCCAAG
>NW_005843061.1:154761-179321 GCF_000455745.1 Alligator sinensis
CCTTCTTCCTCGCCCAGGCCTTTTTAAAACCTCCCTGACCTCAGCAGCCGGTCCAATCGAAGCTGCCAATACTGGCTACAAACCGTCCAATCTGCAAAGCATCCCTGGCTACCTGGGCCCGCGCTCAGGGCCGGGTCTTCCCCCCCTGCCCAGGTGACCAGAGCATCGCCTCCCAGGCGCCAGGCTTTTGTCTGCAGACAAGGAGCGAGATCCCCGCTGTGAGAGATTCGACAGCAGCCTCTCGGGCTGGCTGAGACAGATCTCTGGAGAGGGGCACCGACGGGGGCATTTCTGCCACACTGCCCACCCTGATGATGCTACGAAGTGAGAATGAAACTGGCAGCCGTCGTATCTCCTGCAGGTGCAGGAAAAATATACCTGTCTTGAACTTCAGTATATTCTATTGAGGTTTGCAATGAGTTAGTCCAAAATTGAAAAACAGGTAAGTCATTGAAAATGAATGAAAGCTGGTTTTATTTTCATAATTTACTAATAAAAACCAAATAGAAAAGGTTGAGATTTATTAGTTTGAAAGTCTTGAGGAATGACTGTTTCTGGTCACACATCTAATTCACTAGCTCCAGATAAGACTTCTCTTTTTTTAACAATTTTTTTGTGTGTTTAAAACAAAATATGTTTAGATAGACTTCTTTTTACACCTGTCCAGCCTATTTAGCATATTTTCATATCACTAAAGAATAAATACTGATTTTCTGCTTTTTGATTGTTACCAGTTTCCTTCGAAAGGCAGCCAGGCCAAATCATAAGTAAAAAACAAATCTTCTAGCAAATAACAAAGCCCTGTCATTCTCTGTCTTTGACATGATCTCATGTACAGTGAAGCCCCCAGATAATATCTGAAAGGCAACAGCTCCTGAGATGCACATGCACCGAGCCACCCCGAGCACTGCAAGGTTTGCAGGCCTGTGCAAGGTTCCTGAAAGGCACCTCCTTTGTCCCTCAGGAGAGCTTTGCAGTCCATGCCCAGGGATGTACTAATGCAGCCATGTTGCCTCTAGCTCCAGACCTACCCCAAGAAGCTTCCCAGCTCCTCAGATTCCTCCTCAGACTCCCAGCCCGAGGGACACGGTGTCCCCGAGTAGCTGCCGCTCACACCACGACGGTTATGGTGCTCCTCCTGTTTAGCTGAATTAGCACCAAATGGGATGTAAGCTATAATCAGTGGCAAATCAATGCCTTAATGAGCACCAATGTACACATGCAAAACAAGATTAACATAGATTATTTAAAATCAAGGTGTTTTACCTACTGATTTAACTCCTGATTGAAATCAGTGATTTCGATTACTGTGATTTAAATCCATTCACCCTGCTAAGTGTGTTAGACCTATGCAATTACCTCTATCAGTCAAACCTGGAATCTCCTCAAAGTAAGAAATCAGGTTTGTGTGATAAGGCCTGTTTTCCATATTTTCCTATTTTCTATGTATCGGCTGGTGTTAATTGTATTCCTGACCTTTAATTCTTTATTAATTGAATCCTGTACTGGCTTTTCTGTTGCTCCACCCCACCCTGCTATCGTGCTGCCTGCACTACAGTTACCCAAAATAATTCCACTTGCCCTTTGTGAATATTGCCACAGTACTTGCATTCGTCCTGTGCTAGACAGAACCTGTCCTAAACAAAAGACTTTTTCAATGGAATAAAAACGGCTGATGTTCTAGCATCCTCTGATATTTTAATTTAACTAATCCCCTGCTACCGTGGAGGTAAGGCATCGGCATTGCCCTTGACTCCTGCTCTTTACAGTGGCACTTCATAGGGTTTTCTCTGTGGTTGTGGTTGTGGTTGGGTGCACTTCCTCAGGCAGACTTGGGTATCCAACGTGATGACATAGGCAGTTGCTCACAGAGCTCTCAAAGGGCACTTCTTTGTCAAAGGCTTTCTCCCCACAGGGTCTCTCTCCTGTCCTTGTAAAATACCAGTTGCTGGTGCGAATTCCCTTTCTCGCCTACTACCTCTCAGCCAGGTCATCATTACTGACTGTTTTCCAGTAGTTATTACAAGAGAAGAGTATTGAAGGGTCTCAAAGGAAAAGGCATCAACTTTGTTGACTTAAGGAAGAGCCAGTAAGAGTCTGGTTAAGGTGAAGCTCCATGTTCCTCTGGCTGCCGGAAATGATAGGTACTTCCTGTGTCTTCTCTTTCTTCCATTAGGAGAAGGGTGTTCACATCTCTCCTTCTTCTGCAGTTTCCTGACAGCTGTAGAGGTGCAATATAGACTGTGACCAAAGGTGCTCTGTCACTTTAAGGGCAGAGAGCAGGCAGCCAGCAGGTGTGGGTCAGCCCTGGTGAGGCAGCCATACTAGATCCCGGCTTTGGGCTTAAAGAGAACAAGGCCCAGTCTAGAAAGGGGGCTTAAAGTCTGTTGGCCTACAAAGGGGCTGGGCAAGCCCCTGAGTAGAATAGGCAGGGCTGAGGCCTGGGGCTCAGGTGAGCCCAGTATGGGGGTCAGCAGCTGCTAGGTTGACTTTCTGATCCCTTGCACTGGTAAGTGCAAGAGGGCCAGGGCTGGAAAGCCAAAGGGCAGTTAAGCCCAACACAAGGGGCAGGCCAGGGCCACAGTGAGCTACCTGGCACCCCAACTGGCCTGGAGGCAGGCTCAGAGCCCATATGGGCTGAAGGTCCCTTCGATGGGGCGGACATTGGCAATGCGTAGGGGGTGCATGCGGGTGCATATGCACCCCCTGAGATTGGCTGTGCACCCCCTGGAAGCGCCAGCAGCGAAACTGGAAGCGCACTTCCGGTTTTGCCGCTGGCTCAGTGATCAGCCGCTGGGGGAACCATCAGCAATCTGGTGCCCCCCAGACTCAGGAGGCACAAGTTGCCCACGGGGGCAGACTTCACAGCTGAAGAGGGTAGGGGTCAGCCAGCACGCAGGCTGTTATAATATCAGAATGGGGTGAGAGCGAGAGCTGGGCCCAATGAGAGAGAGAGTCCAAGTACATCATCTAGGAGCCCTAACGAGGGCACTAGACCAGGGCAGGTAGGACTGCTTGGTTCTGGGTAAGACTGAAAACTACACCCTAACAGGGATGGGTGGTCTGGTGGGGCTGTCCGTGGGGGGACAGTCCCCCAGAAATGCCAGGCCAGTTGCCTCCCCAGTGAAAGGCAGGTAGGGGCACCTGATAACCCCAGCCCCCACCATTTGGCGAGCCGGAGCATAGAGCAAGGCAAAGAATGACATCTTCAAGGCATGGGACACGATAAGAGGAGGTTGGAGTCGTGTGGAGTGCCCATGTCATCTGGGCACAATAATGGGCAGCCTCCCACTTTCTTACAACTTGGCAGCAGCAAGCAGCAGCGTGGCAGGCGAGACCAGGCAGACTGCCCTAGACAGGTGGGTGGGCCGGTACTGTGACCAGGGCTGGGCAATTTCCCCCTGTCACATAGACCGTCTTCAGTTACTCTACCCCTCCCTCTGCCTCAGCAGCCGGATCCAATGGCTGGAAGTTAAAAAATGGCCATCTCAAATCAGAAGGAAGGCCAAAATGACTAAGAGTGAGTATGAGTGACTATTAAAACAGAGAGGAGTGTTGGGTGATGTCTTCAAACACAGACTGGACACCTTTCCAGAAAACGTGTTTCACCAACACAAGTTACACTTAGTCAACCACAATCTATTTAGATATTTGAATGACACTTCATGGCCTCACTGGAGATGAGGTTCGGTGCTCTGCTGGCCTTAAAATCTGCGAGTACCCACGGCATCACCTGCTGCAGGTCTCCGGTGCCCACCTGTGCTGTTGCTCAGCGCTTCCCAAGCAGCAGCAGAGCAAAGCCCACGTGGGTTTGGCGGCTCCCCAGCTACCCACCAGGTTCAGATCCAAGCTGTGAATCTGCCTAGTTTTGGTAATTTCACCCAGTGGCTGTTTTTGGAAGCTCTGAGAAGCGGCGTGGCCTTGGAGCTGTCTTCACGCACGCAGATCTGCTGCAGTATCGGGCACAGATGGGAAGCGCTTCCTAAGTACAAGAATCAGAAACTTAAAAAAAAGTCTGAAATACTGCATAAATTAATGGCTGAAGCCTCATCCCCCACTGCTAAGGCAAGTTTCCCACTTGTCACCAGAGTGCATTTTTACTCCTTTGTGGTTCTAGAAAGCACAGGGAGTTCCTCCGTCACCATCTCCAGCTTCGCTCCTCCACCCCCTTCCTCTGATATGCAATGCAGCTTTTCCATTACAGTTATGTTTTCTCAAGTGATCTTTCTTGCGTATCCATGATAAGTACCAGCTCCATCTGTCTGCCTGCAGTTTAATGCAGCAGGCTCGCTTTCATTGATCTCGTTCTGCCTTCAAGGTAACTTTGGACTCTGCGGCTTGCCAGGAACCGCAGGGATCATAGCAGAATCGCTCCCTCCTGCACGGCGCTCACGGGAGCCGCTGCCTGATGACAGGGGAAAAGCTAGGAAAAGGTTCCCCCTTCCTAATGAACTGGAGTCCCTGGTTGCCATGGAGAGAGCACAGGAAAAAATGCCTCTTTTTGCCTCGATCCGACGGTATTCAGGACCCCGACAAAGTAAACGTTCTCATCCCCTCGCGGTGTCTGGTCTTATGTCCGTCTGTTTTATACAACCATTTATCACCGTAGCGTCTGAAAGCCTTGTGTGCAGAGCCAGTAGCACTGGAGAAGCCTCTAATGGACTTCATGCAGTCTCCGGCGCCTCACTGAAGGGCCTCACCCAGATCTGACATAGTTTGAGGTTGCTTTTGGGGACAAAGCGGGTTGCAACAGGCTATATTGTGGGGAAGGTTTGATATCATCTTTGTCCCACTGCAGTCTTTTCAGTTTCTCAGGACACTGTGAAAATTCACCTTCAGGCCGAACATTTCTATTCTGCGCGGGCTCTGATTTCATCCTGTCACACATCCATTAACGCAGGTGGGTCCTTCTCCCCCCTGCCCTGCCTCCAAGGGCAAACCTGGCTCTTTAGCCTTGTCTTTCAGTAGTTGCTCTGTTTCTATTAGCAAAGTCGGGGCGAAGTGCAGGACACGAGGAGGTTTGTGTTGGCATTTTTGGTTGCATGGGGTTTTCTCTCACTGTCTGAGACCAGCCTTAGGCAGAAGAAACCACAGGGTCCTGCAGTCTGAGCTGCCGTAAACCACGGGCCAAAGAGCGTTACCCGGTTGCCTCTGCTGAGCTTGCCTCAAACGCAGGTCTGCCCAGAAAGGCAGCCATCCTGCGTTCGGACGACTTCGAGAAGAATCCACCGCTTCCCTCGGTCGTTTGTTCCAGCGGTTAACCACCCTCACTGTTAAAAATGTGTGCCTTATGTCTAATTTTAATTTGTCTTGCTTTAACTCCCAGTCAGCGGTGATTGCTGCGCTCTTCTCGGCTGGATGAAAGAGCCCTTTAGAGCTCAGTATTGTCTCCCCCGAAGGCACTCATCCACCATAATCATTACCTCTTGATTTCCCTTTTTTATAACTTAAACAGATTTGGCTTTTTTAAGTCGCTGGCTTTAAAGCATTTTTCAAGCCTTTGAACATTGTTGTCTGTTCTCCGCTGTCTCCACGTTTGCAACTTCCTCGACGAGACGTGGACACCAGAACCGGGTGCACGCAGTATGTTGTATCCTCTCAGCAATGCCATATATAGAGGTGAAATCACCTCCCTGCTACTCAGCGTTCCCTTGTTTATACGTCCAAGAATTGCAGTAACCCTGTTTGCTGCAGCTTGGCACGGGCAGCGCATGGCCAATGGCGCCATCAATCCTTTGCAGAGTCGCTGCCTTCCAGGAGGGTTAGGACAGGGCTGATCCTGCCCCGGGCAAGGGTTGGCCTATGTGACTTCCAGGGGTCCCTGCCATCCCGGCTTTTCTATCACAAAATATAGCCCCACATTTTATAGGCATAACCTGAAACTTCCTTTTACTAGACGGACGGTCTTGGCTTTGGCTGTATTGAAATGCAGCTTTATTTGTACAGTGCCCAGCTGGCCGAGGGATCTCGATCGCTCGGTGGGCCTGCTCTGCCCTGTTAATTTTTTACCACGCGGTACATTTGTGTGATGCTTACAAACGTTATCATCTGTGATTTCATATTTACTGCCACATATCTGATAGCAGTGCTTGCACGTTGATTCGATGTATACGCCGCCCTTCCCAGCAAGGCTCGGGGTGGCTTCCGGCAAGAGAAACAAAACGGGGGACAATGAAACAAGCAGGAAGGTCTTCCAAACCGCGGCCTCGAGAGAGAGGGTGCAAGAGCTAGGAGCGACTGCCGAGGAAGACCCGCCGTGTGCCTTTGCCTCGCTAGCAGACTTGGCGAGCTGGCACCTGCAGGACGCTGCTCTCTCCGGCAGCCCTGTAGGTACGTAGAGGTGTTGAAGAGCTGAACCTCGGGGACCGGTTCCCAGAAACCAACCCCAGGCACAACGGCAGAGGCTGGCTTACCCAGGGTTATGTCATTAGCCCCAGCTAGGGACAGACTCTGGCCCCAACTGGCTTCACGTTACCCCTGAGATCAAACCGGCACGGCTGCACGGTGCCCCTGACAAACGGCCAGGGAGATTTTCCTGGGACGCTGCAGGTGCAGGGGCTGGAGGCAGAGGCACTGTTTCCTATCACCACCCTTTTGGAGAACTACCAGGAACTCCTTGAAATCATGCCAGTGCATTTTTTAAATGCCTGCAGGCTCTCTCACACGGACAAGCACTCTCTCACGGGCCCGTGTCTGCACGGGGAGTCATGCTGGAGGACCATGAGGTCCCTTTCAAGCCTGTGAGTCTAGGAAGGGTCTGCAGTCAAATGACAATGTCCTCCCTCTTTTCTCAACACCAGCGATGGCTGCTACTGGTGTCTCTTAACCTGAAACCATGCTGCACTGGGTCTAGGACACTGGCTTTCAACCTGTGGTCCACAGACCCCTGGGCATCCGGAGACCGTATCTCAGGGGTCTACAAAAGTATGGGAATACCCACACTTATAATCCAAAGGGGTCTGCACCTCCATTGAAAGCCTCCAAAGGGGTCCACAACTCCATCCAAACTTTTTTGGGGGTCCACAAATGAAAAAAGGTTGAAAACAACTGGACTAGGCTTTGGTCAGAGACTATGTCAAACAGCCAACTGAGCATCAAACCAGCAACGCAATGCAAGACGTGCTAAAAGGGCAAATGCAAGTACATTGAATCATTGGAGATTTAGGCTGGATATTAGGAAAACATCTCTCATGAGCAGGGTAGTAAAGCACTGGGACAGGCTCCCCAGAGAGGTGGTGGGATCTCCATCCCTGGGGGTTTAAGACCCGGCTACACAAAGCCTTGGCTGGGATGACGTAGTTGGGGCTGGTTTGGGCAGGGGGCTGGACTAGATGTGACCTCCTGAGCTCCCTTCCAGCCCTCATTTTCTATGATGCTATAATCAATGTGACAAACCTGTGAAGAGAGGACAGTGTCCACAATTGCTTACACACCCATGCTAGGGGTTTAGGTAATGAGCAAGAGGAACTGGGAATTCACATTCGTGGAAAAAAAGAAGTTTGGCACAACGGGCACTACTAAAACCTGGGGGTGATTTGCGTGGCTAGAACAGTAAAACCCCCACATTATAATTTGTTTAGACAAGACAGATGAGTGAAGGCATTGTAGGCACCACTCACTCTTTCACAGTCTCCAAAAACGCGGAACCGCCGCGTCCCGACCGTGCACGGACCCGCTGACCCGCTCGCAGAGCAGAAGGGGGTCCCGGGGATGCCCGTTACAGATTGTTTGATCGAACAAACGAGGCCCTGGGAAAAATTATTCCTTAGGCACTTCCTTCTACATGTGGGAAGAGAAACTGGGGGACATGCTTGGAGACCTCATGCAATCCACAGTGAGCTATACCCGTTTCTAAAGACAGGAGTTACCGGGTTCAACATACAGGCCTACAGAAGTGAGACATATAATAAAAACCACATTTTATTTGCAGGCCAGTAGACAAGCCTCTCTGCAGATCCTTAGTCTGTCTCTTCCCAATTTCACTGAGAGACCATCTCCCAGTTCCTCAACCTCTATAGTCTAATAAGTAAGGGAGTGTCTCCAAACAGCAACCTATATCACCACAGTATGCAACATCTTTTTTTAATACAAAGGCGTTACACCCATTTTTATGATGAGTAAAGATAAACCGAGGATTAACCAGGACGCTGGTATTCGTCGAACCAGTGATCATTGTTTAAAAAGGATGTAGAGCAGTTAGAGAGAGTCCAAAGTCTGGCAATAGCATCACGAGAGGCTTGGAAGGCCGGCATAGGAGATGCTGAGAGAGAGAAACAAGCATGTTGAACTAGACGTGATTAAGGTGAAACCCAGTCGCAGACTTCAGCTACCTGTAAGACTGCCAAAAAGAAGAGGGAGGCCACCTTTTCTTCCCTGGCTCCAGAGAGTAGGATGTGTAACAGCGGCTTGAAGTTGGAGCCGAGTAGGTTTGGGCTGGATCTCAGGAAACACCGCTTGGCTGTCGGAGCAGGGAGGCCGTGGGGTAGACGCCAGGAGAAGGTGTGGGGTCTCTCTCACTGCGGGTGCTCAAGAAGAGGCTGGGTAAGCATTGGCCAGGGCTGACTGAGGGGCAGCGATGCCAGGAGCATGCTGTGGAGAGCCGCAGCTGGACGCCCAGCAGATCCCCACGTACCCGTCATTCAGGGATCGCGAGAAGAGCTCTGCAGCCCAGAGCAGGGGAGAGACGGAGAGAGCCAGGCTCGGGCACAGGAGGGGGACGCAGAGCTCCACGGCCAGCTTGGTCCCGAAAGAAGAGCGAAGGGGAGTTGTGCCCCTCCATGGTGCATGGAGCTGTGCTCGCCGTCCCCAGGTTGCAGTGCAAGGTGGTGGGGCTTTGGTTATCCCAGGTTTCTGGCTGGTTGCCCCATTGGGATGGGAAGGGATTTTCCCCGCTCTGGTTGCCAGAGATGGGGCTTTGCTCTTTGTCTTCCCCCGAAGCACTGGGTGTCAGCTGCAGCCTGGGGATATTGATGGTGGGCTGCCAATGCTCCTGCTAGGGCTAAAAAACCCATAGGTTTGTGGCTAGAGGATCGAGCGTCACTGCTCAGGGTCAGACCGATCGCCGCATTTGGGATCAAGAAAGACTTTTACCCCACAGGGCACAGATCGTGGGGTTTTGCCTCCCTCTGCAGGAGGGGGTGTGGTCCCCTTCTTCGAGTGTCTTGAATCTCTTTAATAACTAGCTCCTGTCTGCAGCAGCCCGGGGTGATCTGCCACCCCCAGTCACGTCCACAGCCCTGCCAGGCTTGCCAGCCCGAAATAACCCAGCCTGAAATAAATATACTACAAACATACTGTGAACATGCACGCTGCCAGAGTGCCTTCAGCAGCCTCCCACCTCCCCTTGCAGCTCCCCATGCTGCGGGGATAAACCCAAACGCAGTCCATTTCAGCTGAAGCCTTTCCCCAGGCCTTCCCTCACCCCCCCGGGGGCATCCAACCTACAGCTGGCCGGAGCCTGCTCGCGCTTTGCAGCTCGGCCTTTGCTGCTCTGCAGGGAGCTCCTCTCCCCTCCACCACTGAGCCGTACTGCCGGCTCTGGCCTGGAGCTTGGCTTATATACCCCCAGGGCCCGCCCCTTCTCATCAACGCGGTCTGCCCTTAAAGGCGCAGCCCCCATTTTGCTAATCTTAATCTCCCTCTCTAGTAACAGGGTGTAATGAGGTCCTGGGCTTGACCGGTCCCAATCAGAGGACCAGGGCAGTTCATCCCTGAGGTTGCTGGGGAACAGGTACCACCTGCAATGAGCCCAGTCAGTGCCCTGGACCCAGCTGGTCCTGGCAATCAGGCAACGGGCCACCAGTGCCAAGGCCAAGGTGAACCGGAGGTCTGAAGGAGAGTCAGGAGCCAGAGCCAGAGCCAGGAGCGGAGAAGTAAGGCAGGTCAGGAGCAAAGACCTCAGTCTTGGCCCAGACAGTACTGCAGGCTGGGCCCAGTTTTTAGGGCTGCAGCGGGTGGACCTGGTTGCCTGGGGCTCCGGAGGATGGGCCACCCTGATTGCCCTGCTAGGACCAGCTGGACCCAGGGCGCTGACCTGGGCTCATGCAGGCAGCACCTGTTCCCAAGCAGCCTCAGGGATGAGCTGCCCTGATCTATGGGTTGGGCCCTGGGCTCTGGCGTGGCCTCATTGCACAGAGGTTGCACTGTCCTTGCAGCAGCTGGACGCTGACAGGGCCCCTGACCCCTGCGTTGCCTGCGGCAGGGTAAAGGGTGCTTCTGACGTTCGGGGCACCGGGCCTGGCAGCTGTGCCGGGGCGTTGTTCCTGCAGTTTCAGGCACACAAACCCCTGTCTGTCCTGGGCCAGACGGGAGGAACCGGCCCAGAGCAGGGGCCAGACAAGAGGTGAGCTGCACTCTGCTTCTAGGATGGTTTATTTATAAGGCTCTCTTTCCTGTGACCTTGTGATTACTTATTTATTAGGTTTGCATGCTTCCCGTCCTAACGAGGGCTCTGCATGGCCTACAGCAAGCGAACAAAACACTTAGCAGAAGAGAACTGATAAAAGCAAGTAGAGGATCAAAGCAAAACAGGAACCTGGTAAGCAATAACCCAGCCTCAGCTGACCTCAGGGACGGCCGTGGGGCAACAGGGAGAAGGTCCGTACGGCCCAGACCACTTAGGGCTTTATCGGTGAAAACCCCACTGGAAAGTTCCCAGGAGCCGGTGCAAACTCTGGAGGGCCGGAGCTCTGTGCTCCTGGCCGCTCACCCCTGTCAGCGGCTGGGCCGCTGCCCCCTGCACCCGCTGCAGCTTCCAGGTGGTTTGTGAGGGCAGCCCCACGTACGGCATGTTGCAGGGATGGGGCCTCAGGGTATGAAAGGATGGATGGTGCTGGCCAGATCAGAGTCTGAAAGAAAGGGCTGCAGCCATCTCATCGGTGGGGCTGGTGAGAGGCGCTCCCAGCTGCTGCCACCTGCAGATCTAGGTGCTGCCGGGGATCCAGAAGCGCCCCACGGCTGCAGACCTGCGTGAGCCCCATCAATGACCGGGGTCCCACTCCCCGCAGATCCCATGCTCTGCCCACCACTGGCACCTTTGTCCCGTCTGGACTCAGCTTCTGTTGGCTCATCCACATCCAAGGTGCAACTACTACTGGGCACTGGGCAAGGGCTGAGGCTGCAGGGCCTGGCTGGGATGAAAAGGGGAGGCAGAGCTGGGTGTCACCGGTGCACTTCACCTGACCTGAGGTCTCTGCATGGTCTTGGCCAGAGGCCTCCTATGCGTGTCAGACAGGAGGGGCAAAAAGATGGAGCTGATCGAGAGCTGATGACTTTAGTAGGGCCAGGCAGGAAAGCTCCAAAAGTTATATCCAGCATCTGACTCAAGGACATACATGTAGATAATAATAGCAATATATATAATAGATATGCATGTATGTGTGTGTGTGTACACACATACCTATATTATACAGACACATATTTATACACATATACATATGTATATGTATATGTACACACATACCTGTACACACATACCTATATACATAGACATATTTATACATATATATGTATATGTACACGCATACCTATACACACACACACACACATATATATAGACACACACAAATGTAGTAGGCAACTGTCAAACCTCTGGATCATGGCGTACACGTCAGAGGTCTAGTCAGGGCCTGATGACTCCACTTGTGGCTGACAAGGCCAATTCGAGCGTGACAAAGCTTGTTACAAGTGTCACCGATCCAGATGTTGTCTGAGTTGGAATCCAGGTTCGCAGCAGGCTGCTTTCTTCTTTCTTGCTCTGCTTTCATCCTCTGGATCAAAGTGACTTCGTGATGAGCTGCACCCGGGGCCAGAAGTTCCCTCCAGACTGGACGGGATTCTGCGCGCTCCTCCCAGCGTTTTACGTTGATGTGGAATGACTTCATTTGATTTTTGCACGCGTCGTGGTGCCGCCGTAGAGGGCAACCCTGCTCTCTAGAGCCATCTTGGATCTCACAATACAAAATATTCTTGGGGATGCGGTCTCCTCCCATTCTCTTGACCTGGCCGAGCCATCGCAACCTCCTCTTCTTGATAGTGGTTTCTAAGTGTGTCAGTCCTGCATGCTCCAGCACCTCTGCGTTGGTATTCTGGCTTCCCACTTTATTTTCAGGATCTCACACAGACATCTCATGTGGAACCTGTTCGGTCTCTTGATGTGCCTGGCATATGTAGTCCATGTTTCTGAACCATAAAGCAGAGATGAAAGCACACAAGTCTCATATCTTCATTTTAGCTGATAGTTTGCAGTTATTCCACACATTTCTGTAATAGCCTGACATTTTTAGCTGCTTTTCCAAGTCTGTTAGCTCAGTCTGAAAATCGAGATTCCTGCTTGATTCCATACACGCGCGCACACACACACACACACAAACACACACACACACACACACACACACACACACGTAACAGAGGTATGTACCTATATTACATACCTATAATATATAGTATATATATATAGGTGTATGTATGCCTCTGTGTGTGTGTGTGTATATACACACATACACACACATGCATATGTGTGCATGTATATTTATACACATACATATACACACACCCATATATACATATATACATATGTCTTTTGGGGTACAAAAAGGGCTGATTGCCTGAAGCTGAGGAAAATTATGAGTAACAATGACACTGTGGAAATTTTTAGATGGAAAAAAGTAAGTATTAATTGATAGTTCTTTAAATGGAGTTTATTAATTAGATGCCCCCCCCGCAAAAAAAAAGAAGATAATGCTTCCAAAACCTATCCTGATTCAATGGCAAAGTGAAGTCAGCAATTCGAAATAAAAAGGTGAAATATAACAAAATGCAAAAAGAGGAAATAACGACCAGTATAAATGAGAACTTCTGCAGTGTAGATAATTGATAAGAGAAGCTAAAGACATCTGAAAAAAATACCTAGTGGGCAGGGCAAAGGACAAAGAGGCTATACAGTGTATTTGTTAGGAATAAAAGAAAGGCGCACAGTGATGTATGCCCATCACCAGATGGAGGTGGGCACGTTATAAATAATGATGCAGCAAAGGCCAAAATCATCCAATCAATATTCTTGTTCTCTCTTTGGAAGGAAGCAGGATGATGAGCTGGTAACACATGAGGATGATGAAGTACTTTCCAGCCCATTAGTTACTAAGGAGGATGTTAGACAACATTTACTTATGACTTGTCTCTGCCTGGAGTTATTCGGGAACCGCTATTGAGGAACCAGTGTGGTTAACCTAACCACTGCGATGGAGCTGAATAGAAACAACGCCCTCCGTTTCTACAGCAAGAGTGTCCGCACGTGGAGTTATTCAAGACCAGCCGCTCTGCGGATAGGCCAGTTCTGCGGAGAAACATGCTTGCATCAGCAGGGCTGAGTAATTTGCACCCTTGAGCCCCGTGAGGGCTGGCAGAGGGGACCTCTGGCCTGCTGAAGCCCCCGACGACTGGAGGAGCACCAGTGCTGCGCCGGCGTTCGGGAAGGACACGGAGGGCTAGCTAGCGACTACTGGCCATTAGCCAGAGACCTGTCCTGGGCTCGGCAAGGCAAGAGCTGATAAGGAATGGACTGATAGGAGTCCGGTTTCAGCCCATCCCCATGTTCGTAGAGCGGGCACAGCTGGCCTCTGTGTCCACGACGAGGCCTGGTGCCTTGATGAGAAGAGGAGCTCGGCAGCCTGTGGCTGGACGGACGTCCCTTGAGGTCGCGGGGCTGCCTGTGAGACAGGACAGGCCCGTCCCCCGAGGCTGCCTTGAGGTGGTCACTGTTTTCCAGGAGGCGTGGGAGAGCATTAATGATATGTCCAAGGTGCACGGGTCTGTGAGGTCTCAAACATCTGGCAGCTCCGGTGGCATACGGGAAAGGATCAAGTCAACCTAGCCAGGGACTTCCTCCAGGACACGGGCAAAAAAATACTCATTTTAACCTACAGTCCCCAGCTTGAACACCTCGGACACATCACTAACGACCTCCACCCCCTCCTGGAAAACAATGACTATCTCAAGGCACCGGGTCTTGCAATAGACCCAGCTGTGCCCCCGCATCAACACAGACCAGCCATCGCTGGAGGACTGTAACATCTGGGGTTCGTGCACCGGCTCCTCCACCAGCGTCACGGACACCATCACCTGCTCTCTACCTCGGACAGACCGGGGGCGATCCCTGCCGGAAACACCGACTGCACGCCGACCTGACGGCACTTCCAGACAGGCGGCGAGCCGGTGGCAGGACGCTTCCCCCCCCACCAGAAACTCCATCACTGACCTCAGAGGAGATCTTCTTCAACACCCTTCAAAACAAGGAGTAATGGGCACAAGTTGATGGAGAGGAGGTACAGATTGGACATCCGAAAAAACTACTTCACAGTTAGGGCGGCTAGGAGCTGGAACCAACTTCCAAGGGAGGTGGTGCTGGCCCCTACCCTGGGGGTCTTTAAGAAGAGGCTGGATACTTACCTGGCTGGACTCATTTGAGTCCCGTTTTTGTTTTTTGGGGGTTTTGTTTTGTTTTTTTTTGTTGGTCTCCCGCCCTGGCGGGGGGTCGGGCTAGAAGATCTATTAGGTCCCTTCCGACCCTGTAACTATGAAAAAAAAAACAAAAAAAAAACTGACCCAAATGCAAAATCATGGAGCAAGAAATCCTGTCCTCACTGCTGTTTGGCTTCTGTCAGCCTTTGTGTCCTCCTGACCTACAACCTGGCTCAGCCCTGATCTCACGTTTACAATATCTGCCGTTTGTTAGAAGCTTGTCAAAGAATCAGTCCCATTTTTAGGATCAGTTCCTCAAAACCAGTTGCCAGAGGCATTGCACAATGAGCATTTTTTGTTGCTTGTTAGCGTCTTGCTTTATAGAGTCATTCACTTCTTAGAATCAAAACCTTAAATCACAGCCTCCGTATACGAGCGTTTGCATCTGCCAGGTCTGCTTTGGTACGTAATGCTGACATGCATTTGCATTTGCTACCCAGCGAGGTTGTAAACTCCCGGTAATGAATGAGAGAAATGTGGTGAAGTGCAGAGTTGCTTGATGGGGCTCCGCATAGGCTTTTTACTTTGCTCACTTTACTTCACAATGTATTAGAGTTGCCAGTTCCTTGAATCACAAGTGCACGTCCTGATGTGAGTCTAATAAGCCGCAGACACTGCTTCTAGAGCCCTGGTTAAAGGGATGAATAGCGTTGACGCTAATCCTAATCCCTGAGAAACCCACTAGAAACACCGCCAGATGCCCGTGATGACTATCTTTCGAGAGCTGTCACTTAGCCAGTTCTTGCTCCATTTAACATATGTGTTCTTGATATTATATAAGGATATTTTTTTTCCAATCAGAATGTCATATGGAATGAAGTTAAAAGCCTGACGAGTGCTGGGTCTAGGCCGTTGCCTTCTTCCACCAGATGTGTCATCTTCTCAGCGAATGAAAGGAGATGTTTGACCTGACCTCTTTTTGATAAAACCACAAAAACGGTCCTTAATTATATCCCTATGCAATAAGTCTAATCAATTTAATCCAATATCATTTGTTTCATTATCCTGCCTCAATAATTATAGATTTCATAGATTTCATGGACAATAGGGCTGGTGAGAGCATCAGGTCCACCCCCCTGAAATGAATATTTCACTAGTTGATATTTTGATGTCTGGTAAAGTGTCCTATAATTACCGGAGTCAGGCTGCTTGTCTGTCTTCAACACTGGGGCAACAGTGGCCCTTTTCTGGTTTCCTGGTGTTTTGAGATGTATTAAAATCTGACATCAGCAGGCCAGAGATAGTCTTGGCCAACTCTTCCTCTTGGGTGCACGTTAAGAGCCTATAAGGCATCTGTTCATCAGCGACTGATGGTGGACAAAAGATGGAGCGTCCTCTCCATTCAGTTTTGGCCGCAATGACCAATTGATACGAAGATGCTTGAGTTGCCCATATATCAACGTCCCCCTCTCAGCTTAGCTGGCCAAACTCAAAGAAAAGGCAGAAGCCAATACATTTGGAGCCAGCTTGTCTGCAGGAGCTGCCGGTACGAAGGAGATCTTGAATCTGTCCGCCTTTAGGGGCTCCACTCCTAGACTGGTTGCCAACCAGACTGGCATCTGCCTTGTGGTGGCATTTCTTACACCGGGGGTAAGGACTAGTACCCCCCTCTCTGTTGCTTTTCCACCCAAAGCTGTTGGCACCAGAGAGGTGCCAGGCTATTTCCTGTCGCCAGCTCTCGGCGTTGGCAGCTGCAGGCAGTCCCGTCTAGCGTCATAACGGTAGCAGACCTGGCCTGGTCTGACCTGGCCTCAGCAACTGGAAGAGTCAAAGCAAAAACAGGGCTAGAAGAAACACCAGCTCTTGAAAACAACAGCTCATCTGCTCTTGGTCACACCTAGTCTAACCCCCTGCTCAAGGCAGGATCATCTCTGTCTGAACCATCGCCTGCAAGGGTTTGTCTGATCTGCACTTGAAAACTTCAAGAGATGGAGACTCCACGTCTCCCCGAGATAATCGGCTCCGCCGCTTTAGAAAGCTCTTTCTGCGATCCGACCTAAACCTCCCTTGTTGCTCACCTTGTCCTGCCTCTCTGGGCACAGAGAACAACTGACGATCACCCTCCTCTTCAGAGCAATCCTTTTTGCTTTTGAAGACTGTTAGCAAATCCCTCCCTGCAAGTCTTCTCTTCTCCAGACTAAACAAGCCCAGTTTTTTCAGCTTTTCCTCGCATGTCATGTTTTCTAGGCCTCTGATAATTTTTGTTGCTCGTCTCTGGGCAATTTCCGCTTTGTCCCTGTCTGTCTTGAAGTGCGGTGTCCAAAACTGGACACGGTACGAATTAATTTAGCTGATTTGCATACAAGCCTGCTAATACATCCCACGTCCTATGGGCTCCTTGTGCAATAATCTAACGTACACTGATGGTTATATTCAGCTTGCTACTGACGACAGCACCCCAGGCCCTTTTCTGCAGCACTGCAGTCTTGCCAGTCATGCACCGCTTTGTATTTGTGCATTTGATCATTCTGTCCTAAGCGCAGCACTTTGCATTTGTCCTTACTGGATTTAATTCAGTTCATTTCAGACCATTTTCCCAATGCGTCGAGGTCATTTTGAATCCTAATCCTGTCCATGACAGTGTCTGCTACGCCACCCAGCCACGGGTCACCTGCCGTCTCACTGTGTCCTCGATTCCATCCTCCAGACCATGATTGCATCAGGCACCAGACGGACCTGTGGGGAACCTTGTTGGGTTACTGATTTAGACCTATTTCTCTCTCAGATATCACCTAAGCTAATGATGTCTGTTTACGGTCCTCCAAGTAACCTGGGACTGGGGCACAAGAGATGCGGAGCTAAATCTTCTCTCCCTGGATGCACCGAAAAGGCCTGTGTGCTGCAGTGTCCTGGCAGGTTGTGCCATCACGCAGGTTGCAGTCCGGCTCTGGGCGTGCAAGCGTACAGGCACGTGTGCCCCGGGGAGGCAGCTGTGCAGCACAACAGGCTGGTCCAAGAGCATGCATCGGGCTGGGTAAGTCCTGCAATAGCTTCTGCCAGGCAAAGACATGACTACAGGTGCTGGATGTGGAAGGAGGACAGCCCTCCCATGCTCTAGCCCAGCAGCCTCACATGCAGGGATCACGGCCAGGGGACAGAAGACCTGGGCTGTAGGCCCCTTTGCCCATAGGGGGTTTGAACCCCCATCTCCTGCTCCTGAGTCAAGGGCTCCAGCCACCAAACCACAGGTTGGGCATTAGCTGGACCCTGCTCCAGCTCCTCTCAAAGCTGATGCCTTGGGCCGCCAAGAGAGGGACGCAGACGGAGTCAGGAGGACGTACGCAAGGGAGAGCGGTGGATGCTGGCCTGAGCTCCAGCCTTGGCCCTTGCCCCCAGGAGGGCAGAAATGCTCCTAGGGCTGTTGATCTTTTTAAGGCAGTGAATAGCAAATGCACAGTGCAGCGGGGCAGCTTCCCAGAGGGCTGGAGAGGGGCATGGCCATGCCTACCTAGCCCGCGGCTGGAGCACTGAAGCGCTCTGCTGGGAACCAGGAGATGCAGATTGAGTCAAAGCCTCCAGTGCAGGGGGGTTAAGTGTGGGTCCCCTGCTCCCTGCGCTCGTGCCCGAACCAGCCCTGTAGTGGGCTCACGGAGGGAAGGCTCCCTCCCTTCCCCACCGCGCGGGCACCGCCGGGCTCTTGCGCTGCAGGGTGAAATCGCATCTGGAACCGCACAAGTGTCGGACACTGCAGCTACACCGCCGCGGACAGGCCACGCGGGCGTGACTGGGCATTTAGCCCACAGAGTCTGTACCGAAAAGGGCCAGAGATACCCAGGCCATTGCAGGCCTGTGAGGCTGGGTTCTGCATTAGGCAAGGTGGTAGGACAGATACCGAAGGAAAGGACAATGAAGGATAGGGAGGCACAGAAAAGGGCACAAAGCACAGCCCTGCTTTGTCCAGGGGAGAGCCCATCAGTCAGAGCAGTCTCGTGTCCTGCTGTCACCGGAGGACTGACTTCAGGAACGGGCAGTGCGGGGGCTTTAATCTATCTAGATTTAAGCAAAGCACTTGATACCGTGCCTTGTGGGAAATCATTCTCTCAAAGGGGGAAGACGGGGATTCATGCTAGAATTGAAACTGGAGAGATGACGATCGGGTCTGCTGAAAGGAGAGAGGGGGAACGAGCAGTGCACCTCGGAGGTCAGCCCTGAGACCCATCCTACTTAGCATTTTGATTAGTGACCTTTGTGCAAAAACCCAGCGTGGCCTTCTGCAATGTGTGGATGGCGCAGCTGGAGGTGTGGCCGGCGCAGAGGAGGACTGGGTGATTATGCAGGGAAAATCAGATAACCCAGTGGAGCGGTGCAACAGAAATGGCGTGAAGCTTACTGACGTGGTGCGGAAAACGAGGCGGTGAGCTGTGTTGGTCTGAAGTCAGGCAGGGTGGATTTGCCCCTTGTAGACTACCTAAATGGGGGAGTTATAGCATAAGCTTTCATGAGCTTGCTTTATCAGATGCCAAGGAAGTGACCTCGGGCGCACAGCAGCTTGTGCTGCACATCTCCCAGTTACTTAATCTACGGCATGCAAAGTCAAGAACTGGGGGGTTAATACAGAAAACTTTTGACGCATGATGGGGACTTACAGAACGGAGGCAATGGGAGAAAAGAGGGACCTGCGTACCTTGCTGATGGTAGGATGGCCGTGAACTGCCAGTTTGATGTGGCTGTGCAAAAGGCTAAAGCATTTCTAGGGGGAATTGGGTAAGGTATTTTTGGTAAAGATAGGGAAGTATTAGTACCGCTGTACAGGGCATTAGTAAGGCCTCATTGAGCAGACTGCACCCAGTGCTGGTTGCCTGTGTTAAAACGAAAGCTGAATTTAAACTGGAACAGATGTGACCACAGATGTAACTGGTGGTTAGGGGAACGGAGACCCTGCCTTCTAAGAGGATATGAACAGACCTTAGAAACGCAGGTTGAAGGGAAGGTGGTACATCTTGTATATGCGTTTGCGGGGTGCCTGGCAGGGAAGGCGAAGAGAAATTGGAGTGGAAGAACAATATTGGCATGAGATCAAACAGTCACAAACTGGTCGTGAAAAATGGAGACTGGTCGCTAGGAGGTTTCTGGCTGTCGGAGGAAATAGTCTTCCAAACAGCGTGGCCTGGGCAAGGGGGCTTGGCCAGCCTCGGGAAAGGATAGCATGGGAAGGTAGGGTTTCAGCGCGAGTGGCACGTGGGTGCCCGGTTACCGCGGGGGGTGCCAGGGGATTCAAGCTTTGCGTGCAATCATCCCATTGCTTCAGGGCGTCTGCCGACCATCCGTCGGGACCATGACAAAACGTTGTTTCCCCGTAGGTGCTTTACTGGCTTCTGGGGTGTTTTTCATTTGCTTGCTTGCCTTCTTTTGAAGCACAGGACATTGGCCAGGCCTAGAGGTGGGAGTTTTGGCAGAGGTGTATCTCTGCTCCTGTAGCGCTTGCAGATCTCTCCCAGAACCTGGCTGGAAGGTCTGGCTGGACCGGCAGAAAGGCTCCATGGACAAAGACACCCAACAGCACCTCACATTTGCAAGCACAGCCTTCGGATGCCTGAGGAAACGGGCGTTTGAAGATCGTGACTTCAGATTCAAAACCACGCTCCAGGTTTCTCAAGCAGTCGTGATCCCCACCTCGGGGTACGGACCTGAGATGCGGACAACATACAGGAGACACCTCGAGGTGCTGGAGAAGTGCCATCGACACTGCCTGCAGACGTTCCCACCCCGCACAGAGACACGTGCCTGAGCTGCAGCAGACTGCGTCGATCCCGGATCGGCCTCGTCGCCCGTCTTTGCACCCACGAGACAATAGTGCAAGACGATCATCCTCGGCGGCGAGGGATTGCTGCCGCTGCTGGAAGGTCTGGCTTGTGCACTCAGGGTCAAACCGCCAGATTTGGGACCAGGAAGGATGTCTCGCAAGGAGCGTGGGTTCTTTTGCTTCCCTCCATAGCACGGGGCACGGCAGTTCTGCCCAGAACTGTCCGAGCGCATTAGTATTTATTCCTAGGCTCGCACATTCGTGGCCGGTGCAGGGGCAGCGCGTCAGCAGTGCCCTCCCTGCAGGGCTTGTTCCCCGGGGGCTTGGGATGGCAGATCTTGCGGGCGCATGACAAAAGGCTGCTGGCCTTGCAGATGTCTGGACTCGATGGCTGGGAGGCCCTCTCATCTTGCGCTCCCCTCTTCCTAATGGACTGCTAAGTAGCAGCATATCCCCATCCTCACATTACTCACGTAATTCCAGTTCATCATCCAACTTCTTTCCAAACAAACAAATAAAAGTATTATTGCAGAGGGCTTCCCGTTTCCCTCTGGTAATGGGCCTAATTCCATTGGCAGGATTTCTTTTGTTTCTGTTAAACGAAAAGGAAAAAAAAAAGCCCTGGTTGTTTTTGTCTTGGCTCTTCCAGCGATGGATTTTATTGATTTCCATCTATGCCCCCTCTTTTCCATTTGTTATATACGGTTCTATTAATTTTTAATTGCTGCCTTCATTGGCCAAGTGAACTAGGATTCTCTTTCATTTTAAAATGTGCTTTTGCTGGCTCGTGGGACCGTGCGTTTTGGCTGTCTGAAGGCACTCCCCGTTTTCATTTATAGTTTTTTTGCTAAATATTTCGATCCAGTCAATTTAATGAATAATTTCCCTTCACTTCCTGAAATGAACTCTTTTGAAGCACCAAGTATCTGTCTGCCTTAGCAACAGGGGCTGTCTTCGTTGTGCCCAAACTGAACATGACCGTGCCGTGAGCACCGACGCGCACGGAAAAGCCAGCGCTCTCACCATCCAGCGATTCGTTCATCTCTACCCCGTTCCAAACTAGTGTCACACACATTTGCTGCAGTCCCTTTAGTTTCCAAACAGGCAATGCTTAGGACATGTCATGCTGATGTCCTAGTAACTCCCGCCCTGGCCCCTTACATCCAAGTCCCCTGTAACAACAGCTTGTTTGTAAACTTGACATGCATCGCAGACGGGCGCTTAAAAATAACTCCTCCCGTTAGGAGCACGGGGCCAGAAGGGACCTCTGGGTCACTGAGGCCAGCTCCCAGCTTGCACAAGCACCACAATGCGTAATCCCTCTCATCAACTGACCCAGCTGCTTCTTAAAAGGAGGAATGATTTTTGGCCTTGCTGCTCATACTGGGAAGTTGCTTCAGAAAGCCACTGCTCCTACGGCTAGAAACCTTCATCGACTTTTTCAGCCTAAATTTATCCAGGCTCATTTCATGTCCGTATCCAGCACGCTCTTTTAGCTTAAATGGCTCTGACGTCTCCTGGCATTAACTCCTTGATGTATCTGAAGCAGAGCTCACGCTCCCCTCCCCTCTCTGCCTTCGTTTTGCTGGACGACAACGCAAGCTAAACTCTTTTCTCCTCTTCTCATCTCAGCAGGCTTCCTGCTGGCCTTGTTCCTGCTCGCATTTGCCTCTCCTTGCCCAGCGGCATCCACAGCCTTCCAAGCAAGGTCTCCACGGTGCCCTATAAAACGCCTCTAATTCTCCCCGATCTCTACTGCAAACACCACACCTGATGTCCTAGGATCACAACTGCCTGTTTCATGACCGCATCACACTCGTGGCTCACGGTCATCCTGCCATCAACTAGTGCACGCCTGTCCTGCTCCCCGCTCTCGTTCCCCACTGATAAGTTCCCAGACTACAGTGAGTTCTGGCTATTAGTCCCTGCACACACAACCTTACATATGCACTGCTGGATTTCATCCTGTTTCTGTCATTTTGGTCCTCAAAGTCGTCCAAGTCTGCTCCTGTGATATCCTGGTCTTTCCAGTACTGCCGACACCTCCGAATGTGTGTCATCGCCAGTTTTCCTTGGTGCACGCCTACTTTTTGGGCCAAGGTCAGTGGTGAAAGTATGAAACCAGAACGGTTCCAAAACCCACTCTTGACATCTCCGGCCTGATGCTTCCCCTTTGAACACAACCCTCAGCCCCATCCTCTTTTGCCAGTTTCTTACCCACCTCATCCCTCTTCTGCTAACGCCCACCCTCTTCAGATGAACAAATACTTCACCACGTGGCCCCATGTTAAGTCCAGATAGATGAGATGTCCTTCAATTCATTTGCCTAGAAAATCAGAAACAAAGAAGAGACGCAAGGGGGATATCAGGGCAGGATGCGGATGTACCAACGAGTAACCGCAGTGGAAGTAGCGCCAGCTAGACGAGAGCGTGCACACAGGCAGTTACCATGGGTAGCTGTAAGATCACACCTGCCTTATCTCCTGGTAACTTGATCGCGTGCCCATGTTCTTCCTCTTGCACAAACTACCTTTGTTACACTGATGTTATCCTGCGTCCCACTTATTTCTGTATCCTTATTCTTTCTTTCCATATTTGTCCTAAAACCGTGCATGCTAGGGTCACCTGGATCACGTTTTTCCTTTCCTTCTGCAATATTGTTACTGTATTTGCAGTGCTCTGATCCCACGGTATTTCCCCTGATTTAACTGATTTAGTAAAACTACTTGAGACCGGGCTTGCAGTTTCACGTGCCAGCCCTCTCAGGATCCTGGAACAGGGGTTCCCTGGCCCCCTCAGCATCAGCGCATGGGACCCTCACCTAGGCTGTCATCGTCTTGCATCGCGATTACTGCAGCAGGCCCTGGCTGTAATAAACGGAGCCGTACCCCCTCCCCTCCGTACCCACGTCTCCCCAGAGCGCTGATGCCAAGGGGATTTTTCAAGCTGGCCGAAAGAAGACGAAGAAGAGAGGAGTCAAGGGGATCTGCTAGTTTGGCCCCAGTTCCCAGAATGCCTGTTGGTTTTGGGTGGTATCCCACAACGCACTGAGAAGAACACGGAACGGAGCAATCGACGATTGCGGCAGGGCACGCCATGACCGGGGTGGAATAGCCGTGACCACAACACGGGCACTGGAGGGCACGTGCTTGTTCAGGAAAGGCAGACATAAAGGCGAGGCCGGTCCGGTAACGCTGTACGTTTATGACGTGATGCACTGAAACGAGATGAAATCATTGGCAAAAAAGTCCAGATCCCGTTGGGATGGAGTAGATAAGAAATGCCACTGGGATACGGCTGGACATCTGCTAACTCCGTCTTCAGCCACATCTGGAGATGGAAAGAGCACACTGCCGTATAAGAAAGATAAATGTTACTGGGGATTGTGTCCTTTGGAGAGATTTTAACTTCCTGGATATTAACTGGAGAAAAATTGTTACTGGGCGCGTCTACAAGTGCCTATTAACATGCAGCACTAAGCTCCAACGCTTATTGCTCCGGAGTTTATTGCTGCTGGGCACGTGTCTGCACGTGCACCTGAACTGCAGCACATTGAGCCCCGGGGATCTGCCTGCCAGCCCGGGGCTGCTCCGACCGGGCGCAGTGTGCTGCGGAGGGAGGGGCTGGCTGGGGCACAAGGGTGCTTCATTGTGGGGCTAGCCGGCACGCAGCCTCTGCACCAAGGCACCCTCGTGCCCCAGCCAGCCGGGGCAGCATCACGTGTGCGCTGCTGCACATGAAAAAACCCCACAGCAGGTAGGGCTTGTATTTACAAGTTCTACCCTGCCGTGGGGTTTATTAGTTTTATGCATCCGAATAGGGGTGTGTGTGTGGACGCTGAGATGTGTACTGTGGCTAATTAGGCAACTGCACAGCAAATGTCTCACGTAGACGTGGCCACCACGTAAAAATGGTAGGGCCTATACTCCTTGACTTCATAGCTCGCAGATTGTTCCCCAGATAATCACTGACTTAACAAGAAGCAATGCTATTATAGACTGGGTTTTGGTGAATAGTGAGGACATCATAGAAGACCTGGGCATAAATAATGGCCTTGGATCAAGTGACCGTGAGCTGATTTGTTTGAATTACGCGGAAAGGTTAAACACAAGCAGCTGTGGAACTGAGGTTCTTGGTGCCAAGATGGAAAGCTCTGGTAGACAAGGGGCATTTGTTAATGAAGTCAACTGGACTGAGACACTCAAGCACTTGCGTGTGGCAGAGTCTTGGAATTTTTTCTGGTCAAAGGTGCAAAACCCATCTGAATGCATACCCCAAGCAAGAGGGAAAACGTGTAGGG
>NW_005843061.1:179352-180693 GCF_000455745.1 Alligator sinensis
ACTTAACTGGACAAATGACCGCCTCTGAGGATGTTAGGAGTAAGAGGAAACCCTGCAAGGAATGTGGGGAAAAGGTGATCAAGAAAGAAACCTGGTTTAGAACTGAAAAAACGTTGGGATAACGTGCGACGTGCCCAAAGGCAAGCCGAGTTAGGCCTTACAAAGGATATCGAAACGAATGGCAGATGGTTCTTCAGCCTCAGACAAAAGGGAACAAGGAAGGAAGAAATGGAGCCACGATGGAGCAAGAGGAGGTGCGAACACCACGCTGAGCCAAGAGCTCAGTGCATTCAAACTGGGGAAGGGAGATCAAATCGCTCCCCTCTCTGAATACTCAGGGAAATGGTGCACGACATTTCTGGCATTTACAAACCTGTGAACTCTGAGGGGGTGCTGCGTGGCCGGAAAAGAGCAGGATATATTCCCCATAGATGAGAAGGGAAACAAGAGCGATTCAGGCCTTGACAAACCTGTTCCACCTGACCGATAGAGCCGGACACCTCTCTGCGCTACGTTCTCTTGGGTTGTCTACACAGCAAAGTGAGCTGTCCGGATGCCAGCAAAGCTTTTGATATGGTGCCGCAAAAAGGCGAGGGGACTGAAAGGCATTAGCAGAAGAACGGCGGGGTGAGTCATGAAAGGGCACGAAGGAGCAGGACGGCTGGAAGGCAGTTACGAGCCACGTTCGTCCGGGACCGGTCTCGGCACCGTTCTGGTCTTGGATCTCGCTTGATGGCTGCGTCCGCCCGAGACCGGCTGCAGGTCGGGGCACCTGGCTGGAGGGCTGGCCCCAGCCGCGACTGAGGGGGAACCGGAGGCAACCAGCTCCAGGAGCAGAGGAGTGCTGGGAGAGCAGCGCGGGGCCTGGGCTGCCCTTTCGGGGGCTGCGACCAGGCCGCAGGTCTGGATGTACCCTGCCGCCGCCGCCGCTCTCAGGCAGGTGGGAGACCGGGGCCCCGAGCGTCGCTGCAGAGGGATGCTCCGCGCCAGCCCCACGCCACGGCGCGTTTGTGGGGCTGCTGTGTGTGAACGCTTGCAGGTGGCAGGGGTGCACGGGGACAATCCTCGCACTGCGGCAGGCACGCTTGGCGAACGACCAGCCTAAAAAAGGCATTTGGACGGGCCGGCGTGGCATGTGCAGCAGAGACCGCTGCGCGCGGCCACGGCCACGGCCACGGCCACGCACCCACCGGCGCAGGAGAGCTGAACTCCCGGGGGACACTTACAGGGCGCGAGAGGCGGGTGCAGCTCGGGCCGCTCCCGGCACGGGAAGGGGCGGGGCGGGGCGAGGCTGGCGGAGAAGGTGGCCCCGGGCAGCACCTGCCCGCGCCCCGGCCTCGC
>NW_005843061.1:181829-208056 GCF_000455745.1 Alligator sinensis
CCCTCTCCCGCAGCCGGAGGCAGGGCTGGAACCGGGGCCTCCGCGAGGCAAGGCCCTTCCTTGCTGGGGCCAAGGAGGGGGCGGGAGGCTGCCTTGCGGGGGAGCCACAGCTGTCCCGGGCCCGTGGAGGTGGACTAGCGCGGGGGAGGCAATGCCGGGGGGATTCGCAGAGGGCGGGTGCGGAGAGGCACAAAATCCGGTGGTGATGGGCAGACTCGGGCCTCCTGGCGTCTCGCGCCGTCCTTCCTTTCTCCTTTTCGATGGACGCTCTCGCTGGCTGGGGAAGGCCGTCAGAGCCCCCTCTCCCTGCCTGGGCTTCGTAGCCCGAGCGGCTCAGGGCAGGAGCTCGCCAGGTAGCCACGGTCACGTGGCAGGCGTGCGTGGAGGGGAGACCGCTGGCTCCCAAGGGCTGTCCCGGGTGTTTGCACTTGTGCGCATGGGAAGCGCTGTGGGCTCCCGGCACGTGTCGGTGCAGGCAGGTCAGGGCGCTCCGCAGCCGCCTGGGCACCGGCGAGCGCACGGCGTCCCCTGGGAGGGGGGTGTGTCGGGGACACGGGCTCTTTGCAACACAACACCGTTTGCACGCTCAGCCGGGAAAGCAGGGGGCTGGCAGCGTGGAAGGCCTGCCGGGCCAGGCCCGGGGACAGGTGCAGTGCTCCAGCCAGCGCCCGCTGTGCTCTAGCTTGTTTATCCCTCCAGCGTTCGCAGCTGGGCCGGAGGAAGCCGGGTATCCGCAGCCAGGGCTGCTGGGCCCATGGAGCGTCTGAAACCTAATCCGGTGCGGGGGGAGCTGATCCGTGCGTGCAAGGGAAGGGCTGCCTGGCTACTGCGGCTGTGCCTGGCAGCTGGGGAGCTGGGCATGGTGGGTGGGAGCTGGGCTTCCAGGCATTGCTCGCACTGGCTGGCTCCATGGGCCCTCCCATTGCTGGTTAACCCTTGCTTCTGCACGGGGATCGGCGCTCGCCGCTGGCCGCAGGACGTGTCCCCTGCTTGTCCCCGGCCTCTGTTGATTCTCCCCAGTGACCTCCGGCCTTCCCTTCCGCTCTGCGCCAAGCGCTGTTTGCATCGTTAATTTGATTGCAGATGTTCCCGGATGCGGCCTTGTGTCGGCCTCCGCAGGAACTGCTCGTATCCCTGGGCCAGGCTGAGCTCTGGGACCAGCAGCCTGCGGCTCCCTGCCGGGGACCAGCTGTCTGCAAAGGCAGAAGCTTCCTGTGGGATTGGCCGGCAGGGACCTTCATCTTCCCCACGGTTTCCCTCCCGAGCTGGTTTTGGGTGAAAAGGACGGGCTAATTGTGGCTGATGTTAGCAGCAGTCGTTAATTATTTCCATCGGTGCTCGCAAGATGCCTGGACCTTTCCAGGTAGAGAGGGAGCCCCGTTCCCTGCCCTAAGGTGCTCCCCCGGTAAAGAGCAAAGAAGGGAAAGCACAGAGAGAAGGGGGGACCGGGCAGCAGCTAGAGCGAAGCTGCCACGTGTCGCAGGGGAGGCGGGAGAGGTGCCTGTGGCTGTCTGTGATCATCTCATCTCCATTGTGTGCGGCAAGGCCTTGACCTTTGCTGCAGGAGCAGGACGCGGAGCAGTGGCTTGAGGGTGCAGCAGAGGCGAGATCAGGAAACACCTCTTCTCTGGTGGACTGGGAGGCCGTGGGAGAGACGCCAGGGAAGGGGGGGCGTTCTCCATCCCTGGAGGTGCCGAGGAGAGGGTGGGCAGCCACTGGGCAGGGATGATCTAGGTGCAGCGATGCCTATCTCGTGCCAGGCTTCTGGGCTGTGCTGGTTGCCGCTTGTTCTGCTCCACGTGTTGGGGTTTTTAAGCCTGGGGGCTGCTGCAGCCCGGGCTGGGCATGGGGCTGGGCTGTGCCAATGCTCCTGCTGGCACCAACCTTGCAGGGTCCTGGCTGGAGGGTCTTGCCCCCACACTTGGGCTCAGCCCCACGCTGCACTGGGGCAGGAAGGGATTTCCCCCCTGCTCAGACTGGTCTGGACTGGGGGGGTTTGCCTTCCTCTGCAGGGAAGCACGGCCTGGGCCTGGGCTCTCTTGTATTTTGTCTGTGTTAATGGCCTCTTGCAGAAGCAGGACGTTGGCGGCTGCGGTGCCCTCCGCTTTATCTGTGGCCGGTTCCAGTATTGTGTCTTGTGCTGTGTCAGGGTTGAGGGTAGTTTTACAACGCATTTAAATTATGGATTTGTCTGGGCTGGTTTGGATGGGGCTGATCCTGCCTCAGGCAAGGGTTGGACTGGATGTGACCCCGCAGCTCCCTGCCCTGCCAGCCCCGCTTCTCCATGACTCTGTGACCTTGAGCAGAAAAGCCCCGAGGGCTGGAGATGTGCCCTTTGCTTCCTCTCCAGAATCCTGTTTAGATTTGGCAGGGCACAAGCCAACGAGCACCCGTGTTCGCAGCTGTAGTCTGCGCTATCGCAGCGTGATTCTGGCAGCCCCGATGGTTGTAGGCCTGGGTCGGTGCCACCAAAGCCGTCCCAGGGGGTCGAGCTGTGCTAGGACGGGAGATGCGCTGGCATAGCGTGGCTGGGCTGGCAGGTCACCTCTGGTCCAGCCCCTGCTGCAGACAAGGGCTTGTCTAACCCTAACCTCTTCTTAAAGCTGCTCCCTCCAGCACCCTTCACCCATGACTCCCAGGCTGGGGACATCCTTCCCTTTCAGAGACCACTATCAGAGTGACACGCTGCCCGTCAGAGGGGCATGTGATGGGGTCCGCTTTGCCCAGCAAGCATCTCCTGCCTCTGTTGCCTGGGCCAAGAACATCTGGAGTCGAGACAAATGACAGCTGTGCCTGGCTGCTCCCTTGGACGGCTGTCCCTCCTCTGCACCCGTCCGAGCTGAGAAGAGCTGCACCCACGGAGAGATTACCAGGCGGGGCCATAACCCAGACCTCATCTCCGCCAGACTGCAGGCCCATCTGCTTGCCGCGGTGCTCTTGGGCGCAGCTTGCCATGCCGCTGTCTTTGTGATGCTGCCTGCGCGTCAGGGCTGCCAGGACAGGGTAGTGATGCATCCTTCTGGTGGCTGCTTTGCTTCTGCAAGAGCCTCCTCTGCAGCTGCCAGCGTGGGCAGTGCTACGGCCCCAGCTGGAGAAGTCGTGGGAGCGACTGGAGTGAAATCCAGTGCTGGGGGACGTGCGGCAGAGGGGAAGGTTCATCCTCCCTGGGCATGTGCCCTGTTGGCAGGTGCTGCGCTCCCTTCCATGTCAGCCAGGGACCGTGGTGCGGTGGCAGGTGGCAGTGGAGACCCCTCTTGCCACGCAGCGATGGTCAGACCATGCACGCGTGATGCTTGGAGAACAAGGGAGGGGATGGGCATGGTACAAGGGCCACGCTGTGTGTGCGTGTGGGTCTGCACGTGGCCACGGTGCTGCTCTTCTGGGCGCTGCATGCAGCGCCAGTCGCCCAGCTCGGGGAGGTAGGGCCAGAGGAGCGCGTGGCAGGGGCCTGGGAAAGCTCCTTCTTCAGGGCAGCACCAGCCAAATGCTTTGGCAGGCGTGTCGCAAACCAGCCCCTGCGCTCACGCCTGCCATCCTAGTGCCCATCTCCTGCCCAACTGATTGCTCTGCCTTCTGCTCCCAGCCCCATGCTCCATGCCTGCCCTGCTGCTCTGCTCTCTGCTCCTAGTCCTATGCTCCCTGCCTGCCCTGCTGCTTTGCTTTCTGCTCCCAGTCCTATGCTCCCTGTCTGTTCTGCTACTCTGCCTTGTGCTCCCTGCCCTATGTGCAGCTCTGTTTGCTGTCCCCTCCAATCTGCCGCATGTTGCATGGGAAGGCTGCCCATGCCACGAGCGTCAGGTGTGCCGCGGGTTGGCCACAGCTAGTTTAGGCTAGGGGCAGACAAATCAGACCCCGTAGGTTATAAGGGAGTGGGTTCTGCCGCCCGTCCTCTGCTCGTGACCGCACGTGCACCGTGCAGCGGTCATTTGCCCCCTGCTCGCCTGGCCCTCTCACCGACGGCTGAGCTGTTGTGGGCTGTTCCAGCTGCTGAGGGTGAGCGTGGGCTGTGCCGCCCCGTCCCTTCCACCTGCCTGCCCCCAGGTTGTCTGCATGAGCCCTTGTCAGGGAGACTCGAGACTGACCGCGATCCAAGCCCGCCGGACTCCGAAGGGTTGCTGGTCCGAGAAATCGGAGAGAAGCGGGGCTGGCAGGGACGTGAGGTCGGATCAGCACCGTCCAAACCGTCCTGTGCAGTCTGTCATCTAAACTCTTCGTAAAAGTGCCGTCAGCCCCGATGCAGTGCAGCCGACGGAGGACGTCTCTCCCACCTGCCCCCCGGGGCACGAACGGGGGACGTGAAACGAGGCAAAAGGCAGGAAATTCCAGGCCGACGAAGGGAAATGCTTTTTTGTGCAATGTGACCGTGCTGCCGCGGAAGCCCCCGGGGCCCCGAGCTGAGCAGGATTCGGGAGGTTGGGGGGCACCGGCGTCTCCAGAGCCCAGGTCAGGACAGCGGCTGGAAGGGGTGCGGAGGTCCCCGTTTGGGGGGTCACGTCAGTGTCCAACGGAGAAAGGTGGATGAGGCAAAGTGGGGAAGACTGTCCCACGGCTGGGGTTATCGCACTTCCGCTGGGCCATCGGGTACCGGCCTCTGTCGGAGCTAGACATGACCCAGGGCCACAGGCCTGCCTGAGGCAGGGGGTTCTCCTGTTTGAGGTGGTAAAACAGACAGACGCTCCCAGTCGTCTCCCTCCACATCGCTCATTCGTCCTGCGCAGGCTGTGCTGCAGCGCCCTGGGCTCAGGCTTCAAGTGATCGCCCTGTTTGGGGGCAGGAAGGGATTTCCCCCCTGCTTAGACTGGTCCGGACTGGGGGGGGTTGCCTTCCTCTGCAGCACGGCCACGGCCTGGGGTCTCTGGAGCGGTTATTAATGCACTTTTATAGAAGTAGGACACTGGTCCCCGTGGCCCCCCTGCTTTCCCGGGGGCAGGGGGATGCCTGGGTCTCTGTTGGGTGACTTGTGTTGTGTTGTTCAGAGGTCGGACACGGGGTTTGTCTGGGCTGGTTCGGACAGGGCCGATCCTGCCTCAGGCCAGTCTTGGACTGGATGTGACCCTGCATCTCCCTGCCGGCCCCACGGCTCTGGGATCCTGTGCTAGGCACTGCACGTGCCTTCCCTGTTCTCCTTCCCACGCTCCCTGTGCAACCCTGATCCGGGGTGAAAGTACGGTGTGATGGTGTAACTAAAGTTTGTCGTCATGCATATTCATGAGGGCCTGAGGTAAGCAAAGGTGATTTATCCCTGGCACAGCTTGTCTCAAAGAAGTGCAGTAGAGCCGTCTCTGCTGGAAGGCCTCGCCTGGGTGTGGGCGACCCTAGGCAGAGAGAGGAGCAGTGAGCGCGGGTCTGTCGCCAGGAGCCAGGCGGGGGGTCCCAATGGTCTCTGGCTTTCAGACGTACAGGTGGAGGTTGCACCGGAGACCGTCTGTTGCGCCGAGTGCCGGACTCTGCGCTTCCCTCATGTTCTTTTAACAGATTTCTTTTGCAGGCAACTTCTAGATTTGTTTAAAGGAAAAAGGCAAAGCCCCGTTCCGCTTGGATCCGTTGCACCGAGGCCCCCGCGCACTTCACCTCCTGAGGTTGGATGCGGGCAGTTCAGGTCCTTGGGATGGGTGCCCGGCCCTGGGGCTTCGGCTGGCGGCCGACCAGGGCTGCTGCGTGCGCCAGATGCTGGAGGGTGACATGTCGTGCTGGGCCGCTCGCGGGTCTCCAGGCAGGGAGCAGCGCTGCCGGGGCAGAGAGGTGCAGGTTCCAAGCGGATCGGAGAAATGCACGCACACGAGGTCAGTGGGTGCGAGATGGGGCAGCTCATGGTACAGCCTCCACGGTGTGACTTCCCGGGTCTCTGAAGGCTGTCCGCTGTCCGAGAAGAGGGGCAGAGGACGGATCAGGCCCCGGAGAAATGCTCTTCCCTGCAGTGACCGCTCCCTGCCGTTGAGAGAGAACCTATCTGCCACCCGCTGTCAACAAGGCTAGAGAAGACCTCCGCACGTGCGGCAGCTACTTCTGTGGGACTGACCATGAGACAACAGGGACAGCCGCGCAGGTTACGGGTCACCAGCTGGGGTGCAGAGAGCTCCAGCCAACTCCCACTGCCTCTTGGACGTATCTCAGGAGCTGGCGGGCATGGCGCGGGGAGCCTCGGACCGCAGGCACGCGTGGCAAGGGAAAGGCAGGCAGCCCTGGGGTCTGCCGGGCATTACCTCCTGCCTGGACTGGTCCATGGACGGTCTGGCCACGGCCAGGAGGAGGTTGACTACAAGGTCCCAGGACTTTGCACGGCTCTGGATAGGGTGTGCATAAAATAAAAGGCGTGGAGAAAAGCGCAGCCAGAACCTCAATAAGATGGACCCCTGGTCTGAGGCAGTCAGGCCATGGTTATATTTTCTGTGCTGGCTGCCCCCATCCCCTCCTGCTCAGGGGGTTTTAAAGCCTTCCCCAGAGGCGCTGGGTGCTGCTGCAGCCCGGGATGGGGATGGGGATGGGGCTGGGCTTTACCAATGCTCCTGCTGGCACTGACCCCGCAGGGTCTGGGCTGGAGGGTCTTGCCCCTGCACTCATGCTGCACTGGGGGCAGGAAGGGATTTCCCCCTTGTTCAGACTGGTCTGTACTGGGGGGGGTTTGCCTTCCTCTAGCAGGGGCACAGCCTCAGCCTGGGCTCTCCTGTGTGTACATTAACAACCTCCTACAGAAGCAGGACATTGGTGGCCGCGGTCCCCCTGCTTTCCCTGCAGCAAGTGTGGGTGTTAGGTCTGCGCTGTGTCAGGGTTGAGGGTGGTTTTACAAAGAGTTTAGACTCTGCGTTTATCCCGGGTGGTTTGGACAGGGATTGTAGACTCACGGAGCAGTGGGGCTGGCAGCGAGCCGCAGAGGTCACATCTAGCCCAACCCCGGCCTAGGGCAAGATCAACCCTGACAGACCAGCCCAGACAAACCATCATCTGAACGCTGTGCAAGACGGCGGTCAGCCCTGACCCAGCACAGACATCACCCCCGACCCTGGCACGGGGGAAGCAGGGGCTGGACCAGATGTGGCTTCGGGAGGTCCCTTCGAGCCCCGCTCCCCTCTGGTTCGGTAATGTTCTCGTGGCAGGTTCCCCGTGGCCACCTGGACGGGTTTGGGGTCTGCTGCAATAGAGACCCCTGTTCTGCCCTATCAGTAGTAAACCAGGCCTTGCTTGACCAGGAGAGTGAAGGGGACAACATTACTGGCACCCAGCAAAGCTGGGTCTGAAGGGTCCTGGTCCCCTGGGAGCCCCTGCTCTGAGGAAGGGGGTTTTGCTGGGTGCGGTAGCGGGAAGAGGAGAGCCCGGTCTCAATCTTGGTCTCCAGTCCTGAGCTCACAGCATGTGAAAGTCTGCACTGATCAGCAGTCCTGGGCATGTTCGGGGCTTGGGAATGTGAGGGGGTTTTGGCACATGGGTAAAACCCACCAAACCACAGGCAGGAAATGGCAGTTTTCCGTAATGTGCAAGTCTGCTGAGTCCGGGTGGGATTTTAGGAGCCCAGAGCAGGGCACTTCCTGCCCCGTGCGGGGCCCGTGCCAGGATCCGGGCCTTGCTGGGAGCCCTGGAGGGGTCGTGGTGCGGGACCTTCGGCAGTTTTGCCGCGTCGGGTACCGCAGTCCTCGCATCAGTGCGACTTGTGAGACGTGTCCAGCTCGGGTTGGCTCCAGGATGACCCGGTGAGCAGGTTTCTCGACAGAAATGGCTTTTTGGGACAGATTGCCGTGCAGAGCCCTGGCCGGGATGGCAGGAAGGAAGGTGAGGACATGCTCGAGCGAGAGGTTGTTGGACGGATGCTGTGAACAGAGTGAAGGGACTGGAGTCGGCCCGAAACCAAGGCAGGGGGTAGGGCTGCGGTGGTGGCGACAGTGGAGCCAGCGAAGGGCCAAATGGCCAAGCAAGGAGGAGCAGGAGAGCGCGTGGCGGGGCTGCCTGTTGCTCTGCCTCGTGTTTCTCCTCGTTGGGTCCGTGCATCACGCAGGGGAACAACCAGGGGTCCTGGGGCACGTGAGCAGGGATGCTGGCTAGACCCCACGGCCCCAAGACATTTGTAAGGAACCTTTACCTCTGCACCCTGCATTCAGAGACCCCCCCCATGCGCCAGGGCTGGCCTCGCCATCGGCCAGTTCAGATTCCTGCAGTCTCGGTCCTAAGCAGCGTCCAGTCCGGCGTCCTGTCCAGGAGGCCGTGTACGTGGGAGCCCCGTGCTGAGCCCCATTCCCTGTATGCGGCTCCAGGAAAGCGCCCTGAGGACGCGGCGAGGTGGGTACCTACGTCCCCCTCCCCTGGGAGCCCGATCCCCAGAGCTCGGGCACCAGCACTGGTTCAACACACAAATGGGTGAAGTTTGTATGTAGGATTGTCCTGGCCTCAGCTCCCTCCGCTGGTCCTTGCACTGCTGTTCTTGCTGTAGGAACCTGGGGTTTCTTCCCTTGAAGGCATTTGTACAGTGTAATTAAGTCACCCTCTCCATTTCCTTCTTGATGAGCTAAACAGATTGAGCTTGTGCTGTCAGGCATTTCTCTAACCCGTGTCGGTTTTGTGGCTCTTTCCTGGCCTGGCCTGTTTTTCAGCTCCCTTTTTAACTGGGACGTGCGTTCCCAGGGCCTGGGCTCGTCAAACCGAGCGGGGAGGGGGCTGCTGCTTGGTGCAGGGTCTTCAAGAGAAGAGGGAGGTGGTGTCTTTTGGGATTGCTCCCCATTTCCTTCCTCTGGCTCATGTGGAGTCTGGTTGATCCAGGCGCTCGCTGCCTCATCCCTGCTCAGCTGAATCAGCCTGGAGTCAATTAGACCCTCGGGGAGGGCGCGCGTTCTGCTTAGCCAGCTGCTTTCCTGCTCGCGCCGCGATCTCTGCAGAATTGTCCCATTTGCGTGCCTGCGCGTTCCCACTGCTTTGGAAACCGCAAGGAACGGCTGGGAGGGGGCAGTGGAAAAACTTCTCCTAGTGCCTCGTAAGCACAGCGCTGGAGCTCCAGGGGCGTTCCCGGTAGAGCAGGGCTGGGAATCCTTTTCGACTCCTTGCCTTTGGCATCTTGCTCCTTCCTTTGGCCACCCGGAGTCTGCAGCCCAGGGTCACTGCAGGGGGAGATGCCCTGGGCCGGCTGGGAAAGGAAGTGCAGGGATGCTACCGAGCCCTTAGACGGGGAAAGCCCGAGAAAATGTCCTGGTCACCGGTTCTTTTCTGTGCCAGCGGAGCGTGCTGGAGCTCTGGAGCAGCGGTTCTCGGCCTCGAGGCGCCCTGCAGAGCATGCCAGCTCTCAGCTTTCACTCGGGTTTTGGCGATGGAAAATACCAGAGCAGTTCTTGTGTTGCAGGCAGCTTGGCCCATGGCAGGACAGGAGGGTTTTAGCACTCTGGATCTTCACTGCAGTCTCAGGGTTTGTCTTGGTAGGGCGTGCAATTTTTGGGGTCTGGGACAAAATTTGTCAGATCCCAGTCGCACAGCTGTGCACATGGGGAGCGAGGTTTTGGGATGGGTTTGGGGAGCTGAACTGGTGGGTTCCAGGCAGTCCAGTGAGTTGATAACCGTGCTGTGTAGCCCTGCATCTGCCTGGCCCGTGTGTCTTGTGTGTAGGTGTGTAGGGATGAGCTCCCCTAAAGCTGCTGGTGAAGCCCAAAGCCAGATGTGCCCCACACTCAAACTAAAGCACTATGCGGACCAGCCACAAAGATGTTCCATATATATATGGAACATCTTTGTGGCTGGGTTTGATGCCAGGAATTGGATGAATGTGTGGGCATGTTACAATTTATAGTGCAATTAACATGTGAATCACATGATAAATGCAATGTCCTCCAGGGCCCTAAGAGAACAGAATAACTTATGCAACAAGACAGCAACAATAGGAAAAAAAAACAACTTAAAAGGGAATCAGGATATCAGTATAAAACAGAGACAACCTGAACCATAGCTCAGTCTGGCTTTTTTTGCTAAGTGACAGCCCAAATAGGAAGGCCTCACAGAGGTTCTGGGAGATGTCCGGGCTCAGGTTGTGGCGGCCTCAAGAAGGAGGGCATCGCAGAGCCGAGGAGCGGCTGCTGAGAATGACCTTTCACGTGTTTTCACCAAGTAGACTTGGTGCACCGATGTACTTGGAGGATGTTGCTCTCAGCTGACCTTAGGGGTCGTATGGGGCATGAGGGAGAGGGTGGTGTAGGCCATATCTCCAGCAGCTGGTCAGAGCAGTGTTCCCCACTTCCCCAGGGTTTTTCCTCTGCATCCCTGTTCTAACCTCTTCCGTGAATAGCCTGGAGCTGCCCCAGCGCCAGCACGGGCAGAGCGGCTGCTGACCACGGGCTTCCAGAGCCAGGGGATGCCGACACGGTGGCATGAATTCTCCTGTTCTGCAGGGCCAAGGCCTTTCTCCTGGCACCATGGTCAGTGCTGGACCCTTGTGGGACCTGCCGTGGAGTCTGGAAGACTCCTGGTCTGGCTGCCACCTCCAGGCAGAGGTCGTGGCCTGTGAGCCAGCGTGGCCTCCAGCCCCGTGTCTGATGACAGGGCTGAGTGCTGACGGCCTGGCAGGGCTGCCTGCCCTCTGAGAGCTGGCTCTATCCTGCCCTGGTCCCAGAATGGCCGGGGCCCATATCAGCTCTAGGGATTGAGGTGCTGAGCTGCGAGATGGAGGGGAAGGCGCTGCCCCTGCCCCTGCCAGATGGTATCTGGTAGTTCCTGATAACAGCCCGTAGATGAGCTGCTCGTGTCACGTGCCTATGGGGCCTCCTCCCACTGTCACAAGGCATCACGGCCGGCTGAGAGCTGCAAATAGACCGAGGCACCGATCCTGGTGGGCGTTGGAGCAGGGGGAAAGTGAGGAGTCTCTTGAATTCCCATCTGGTGCTTGGGCAGCGCCGGCCAGCTCTGGCGGGTGCCATGGTCATGGCCGGCAGTCCCACTAGAGCTGTAGAGCCAGAAACCCTGTTTAAATGGAGTCTGAGATCCCACTGGCATCAACAGCCATGCCCTTGCTGAGGGAGATTTCTTCCTGCCCCAGGGCCGGGCCGGTCATGTGGTGGATGTGCTGCCCAGGGCTGCAGCAGCTCGCCTGCATTGGAGGTGTTGCGAAGAGCACCAGGGCCGAGATGGTGTGCGTGCATTGACTGTGCCATCCATGTGCAATGGGACTGATGTGTGTGTGTGTCCCCAGCCTGGATTGGAGCGTGTGCAGGGGAGACCTAAGTAGGGCTTGCATGCCTTGGGCCGGCGCTCTGCTGTCGGGAAGGGGAGGCCTCTGCTAGCCAGGCTAAGCCAGAGCCGCCCCTGCGCACCGCAGCTCGGGTGACTCGTTCTGCGAACACAGTCCTTCCTCGCAGTGTGCTGGGCGGCGCGACACCCCGCTGTGGTCGGAGCAGCCCCCATGCCAGCAGAGCAGAGAACAGGGAAGCCTCTGGGTCTGGCTAGTCGAGCCGAGATCCTGGCAGATGCCATGCTCTGGGTACAGTGGGGGAACCATCGCACGTCAGTTTATCTCCTCTCTTGCGGCGATCGCTGGGGCTAGCTATCTGCTTGGGGGGCTGTCTGCTCCCGGGGCAGGGGTACAGTGTCCTTCCTTTCCTAGCATTGCTCTTGGGGCTGCTGTTGTGATGCGGGCCTGAGCAGGGACTCTGGCTCGGAGGACACTTGTTCCTTTCACAGCCTCAGGGTCTCTGGGTGTGTGCAGGGGTTGTGCATCCGTGAGGGGAGCTGCGGGCTGCAGGGAGCTGCCGGCAGGTTTGACTGACGTTCCTTCTCCAACCAGACATCCATTGCTGCGGAGGTGGAAGCATTAACATGCTTGCTGCTGCTTATTTGCATTGTCCAGGAACCTCAGCCCTGTTGGGACCTCGGTGTGCCTGGCGCTGTACAGAAACACTAAGCCGCGGCAGTCCAGCGGTGGAGAGACAGCAGCCAGGGAGAGGCAGATGGGGAGCTGTAGAGCTGTTGGGGGGCTGCGTGGCATCAGTGGTCTCACCACATCGGTGGCAGAGCTGTTGGCAGGTTTTGATGGGACCAGGAAGGAATTTTTTCCCCTCCTGTTGCTACAAGTGTCACAGGGTTTTTTTCACCTCGCTCCAAGGTGCAGCCAGGCTGGGGATGGCACTGGGCTGATCCTGCCTCAGGCAGGGTTGGGCTAGACATGACCTCCTGAGGTCCCTTCCAGCCCCACTGCTTTGTGATTTGCCAGAAACAAGGATGTTTCAGTAATTAAGACGTGTTATGCTGAGAGCCTGCGCTTGAGCTTTCGGCGTGTGCAGGGACAGGGAAGGCTGTCTCAGATGTGGTGCAGGAAGAATTGGCAGGATTGGCCTGTGCAGGTGTGTTGCAGGTGACACCCGCGTTGTGCACTTGGGCATGGGTAGGATGCTGGCAATGCCCGTGGGGATGGAGACATGGGGGTGTTGGGCAGAGCAAGTCGGAGCTTGGTTTTACCCCTGCACAGCCGGGTCCCGGGTGCATCATCGGGACAGGCCAAGATCAGCATTGGGATGAGAAGACGGGTCTGGAGTGGAGCGCAAACCTGGGCAGGATCTGCAGGGAGGCAGCGGTGGGGTTTTGTGTTTGGGGATGAGATGGTCCAGAGGTCGGGCAGAAGGACCAGAGACGGGACTGAGGGCAGAGCCTGCGGGATGCCCACAGAGGAGGAGGAGGAGACGCTGAAAGTGCCATTGCAGAGCCAGGGCAGTGATGCAAAGCCAAGGGAGGACGAAATGCCCAGAAAAGTCCGGACCAAGGCAGACGACGGGAGGGAGGAGATGGGATGAGGGTGCTAACCGCGAGACTGGCTGCAGGGCTGGTTGCTGGAGACCGGCTCTGTGATGCCCCTGCTTCGCCTGGGGCAGGGTCGGGGTCCGGGTTAATGGAGAGGTCGGACATGGGGTTTGTCTGGGCTGGTTTGGACGCGGCTGGGCCTGCCTCAGGCAGGGGCCGGCAGACGTGAGCTCTGCAGCTCCCTGCCGGCCCCACGGCTCCGGGACTCTGCGCGGCCCCGTTGGGAGGTGCAGGCACCGAGCCGGGGAGAACGGAGGACGGGCTGGAGGGGTGGCAGGCGCTGGTGCTCCGGACGTTGCACGAGCCGGACCTGGCAGGTCCGGGGCTGCAAGGGGTCAAAGGCAGGTTGTTAAAGGTGGACTAGACGGCTGTGCTTTAGTGCCAGGCAGGGAAGGGGCCTTCGGGCAATGCTGGGGCTTCGTAGGGGTCCCAATTAGAGGGGCTTTAGCTCATGTAGCCTGCGGTCCTGGATATTACGGGTCTTCCCTCCGCTCCTCGTTACCCCAGTCTTGGGCCGACAAACTTGCTGACTGCAGCATCGTCGTGCAGGCTCCGGCCTGGATTCGTCCAGAGACGGAGAGTCCGTCACTTCCCCGCGGTCCTGTGCTGAATTACCCCCACGGTTCGCAGTTGGGACCTACTTTCTAATTAGCATTTATTTGGCTTCAGCTTCCAGTGTTGCCTTTCTCCGCTGGATTGGAAAGCCCTTGAGCCCCCGCGTTTCCTCCCCGAAGGTGCTAACAGGCTGTGATCGAGGTGCCTCTCGGTCTTGCTAATAACCTGAACAAATCGCCTAAGTCTCTTGCTGTCCTTGGATCGCATGCAGTGATCGGACTCAATGCTCCTGTGCTTCGGTGTCCTAACCCAGGTCCCATGTGGTTTCACAACTGCTCGGCGCTGGCTGGAGCAAGAGCATTGTGTGGCACTCGGTCACGCTCCTCCCGAAAGGCAAATAGCTTGTATCTGCAGTTACCTTTATCAGCCAGGCCAGCGGTCTCCCCTCCAAAGGCAATCAGTTTGTTTGACAAGCCCTGTTTCCCATGAGGCCGTGCTGGCGGTAGCAGTTATTTTGTTATCTATTAATTCCTTTATCAATTAAACCTTGTTTCGACTTCTCCGTTATTTTGTCTGGGAGCAAACTGGGGCCGGGCTGCCTGTTGTGCCTGGGGTCACAGCGCACGCCCCCTCGTGAGCGTTGGTGTGACGTAGGCGCTTTCCTGGCGCTCCAGGAACCTCTCCGTTATTCCCAGATTTATTGAAAATGCCCATCGGCAGCAGACCAGATGCCCCTCTGCCAGCTCCTCTAGGTCTCTCGCATGGCACCGCTGCAGCTCGTACGTCCTGGTTGGAAAACATCGATCTCTCGTAGATGCTGACATCCTTCTGAGTTGCTAATAGTCTAGAAAATCGTTTCTTGTTTTCATCGTCTGCGAGGACGTGGCCCTGCTTGGTTCCAGATGCAGAGCAGGAGGGCTGGTCGAAGGCTCGTGCTCTCTCGGTGTTCTTATTGGCATTTTTACCATCTCTGTATTATCGATGTGTATCCTCTCTAGGAAGTTTTGTCTCTAATTCATTGAAAAAGTACCTTCCTGTTGGCTTTAGCACTTTTTTTCCCTCTCATCTTGAGCTTCCCTTATCAATTTTCGACAGTGCCCAAGTTATACCGATTGCTGTTTCCTCTTTGTTTGTTATTTCTTCCTTTTCTAGTTCCTGTTTGTAGCTTTTGCGTTACTGCTGAATCTGGCTGAGGTTTAAGCCAAGGTCGTCCTTTTTTTACACGGTGAATTGCGGGTGTTTTGGTTTACCAAAAAGCATTTTTTTTTTTTTTTAAAGGGCTCCCAATTTTCATTCCTGTTTTTTGGTTAATCTTCCCACCCAGTCGGCTTTGCTCACCTGCTCTCCAGCTGTGGGAGGGTTGCGCCCTTTGAAGCACCAAGTAAGTTCACGTGCGTACTTGTTGGGACAGCCCTCTCTGTGCCCAGGCCAAATGCAGTCGGGTCTTGATCTGCGGTCCCTAGGCGTCTGCCGGCTCGTCTTCATCCATCCGAGCGAGGTCCAGCATAGAGTAACCTCCTGTTCCTGCCCCTTTGTGCTAGAAATTCATCGTGCCTCCCAGAGAAGTGGTCTGATGATGCCCGCCCGCGGGTCTGATGTGTGCCCCCAAGGAGAAGTGCCCGCAACCAGGGTTTCCCTTTCCATGCACAACAGAGAGGTGCTTACAGAGCAACTCGCGTTGTTCTCTGCTTTAATCCAACCTCTCTAACAGACCCTGCGGGAGCCCTCCTGGGCCCGCTGGCTCGCCTTGCAGGGAGCTGGTACCCGCGAGGCCGTGGCCGACTGCAGTTCCCGTTGCAAGTCCCCCGTGGGTGCCCTCCCGGGCCTGTCAGCTCGCATACGGATCCAGATGGGTCCAGGGCCCCGTGGTTCTGCGCTTGCCTGTGCCTCGGGAGCAGCGAGGGGCGTTTGCGGTGCAGGGCAGCCCCTGTCCTTCCCCCTCCATGTCCTTTCCGCACCCTGTGACCTTGACACGTGGAAGTGAACCCGGTTGCAGTCGCGGGTCCCTCTCCTCCATGGTTGGTCCCGGCTGTCATGGATGGGGCTCGCGTGGCTTCCAGTGGTTCCTCCTGATGGGTCCAGTGGGAGCAGAGGCTGCTTTTCCCCGCAGCTGTGCATTCACCCACACTCGGTCCGCTGGGCACCGCGAGGTGCTGGGGGCGGTGGAGCATCCTCTTCCCTCTGTGCATGGTCAACGGGGGCATGCTTGGCCGTGTCGGCGCTGGGCATCTGGAGCTGAGGAGGGCAGGTACGTCCTGGCTGGACGTGCCTGGCTGCCTGCAGGCTCGGCGAGGCCTCGTGGCATCAGTGCCAGGTCAGCTGGGAGCAGGGCACGTTCAGTACCATATCTGGGGTCAGGAAAGAGTTTTTCCGCTGGTCAGACTGGTATGGATTGGGGAGGTTTGCCTTCCTCTGCAGTGGGGTGTGTGAGCTTTTTTCTTGAGTGCATGTGAACACCCTTTGCAGCAGCAGGACATTGGTGGCAGGGGCGGGAGTGATGCCCGGGGCTGGCAGGGGCGACTGTGTCCGATTTGGGCAGGGCTGGTCCTGCCTCGGGCCGGGGTTGGGCTGGATGTGACCTCTGGAGCTCCCTGCCAGCCCCACGGCTCTGCGACTCACGGCCCAGCTGGGTCCCACGTGTGTCCAGCATGCTTCTGCCCTCACCCCATGGTCCAGCTGGGTCTCATGTGTGCCGGCGTGTCTCCCACGCTTCCCCGAGCTGGGGAGGCTCCAGCTCGCGTGTCCTGCTCCCCCTCGCTGGGCTGCGGGGACCCTGCCCGCCCGGCGCCACGGGGGAGGTGGTGGGGCAGGCGTCAGGTGCAGCCCCGGGCTCCGCTCCCTCCCTCCCTCCCCGGCAGCGTGGTGAGACAGGCTCCGGCAGCGCGGCACGTGGGAGGTGGCAGCTGAGTCACGGAGCGCCGCGCCGGGCTGAGTCACTCTCGGACAGCTGAGCTGCCGGGGGTGCTGAGGGACGGGGACGACGGTGCCCAGCCGGCCCCGCCGCTCCGTGCTGCCACGGGGGAGCATCGCCGTCGGCCCGCCTGGCCGTAGTGCAGGCTGCTGCGCTGTGCGCGGCGCCGGAGGCTGCGCGGAGGTCGGAGGGATGCTGCAGCTCTGTGCCTGCTGCCGGGGAGGCAGGGGAGCTCCCAGGCTGCGTGCCCGGCACGGCCCCAGGCTGTCCTTCGGGACGTGCATTTCAGCCACAGACGTGGCTTTGGGGCCTCAGCTTGAAGCCGGGGTCTGTGCCCTGGGCCCCCGGCTGGGCAGGGGCCACGGTCGGCGCGAGGCGGCCCGGGAACAAGGGTTTCTGCCTGGCGCGGGGTCGTGCTCCGAGCAGAGGCCCTGCCAACTATTGCCCTCTGCTTCGAGGGCACCCATGCCTCTCACCAGTTAATTAAGCAGCAAAGTAGCAGGAAATCTCATTAGCGGTGAATCTAATTGAATGCGTCACCCTACATTTGGCACCTTCGCCCGCGGCCAGGGACCTGTGGATCTAGCTCAAGGAGAGGAGGGGACACTGGCCTCGGCTGGCAAACGCAGAGCAGCGAGGCTGCCCGGCGCGACATGCCGTGCCCCTTGCCCGCTGGACGGGCCCCCGGTGAGGAGCGTGGCCCCTGCTCTGGGTTGCCTCGCCGGTGCCGCGTAGCAGCCTCCCAGGGAAGCATGTGGGGTCTTGCATGTGCAGCTGGATCGGGGTCTGCATAGGAACAAAGGGGCACCAGGACTGTTGCTTTCCTTTGGTGGAGGGTGCAGGAGGCTTTGCCCTGGCCTCAGACGGGTCTCAGGGCTGCCCTGCGGCGGCAGCTGGAGCTTTGGAGAAGGGTCCTGGCCTTGGCCGTCCATCTGCTCTAGCCCCCGATATGGCTGCTTGCAAGGCTCGGCCGCTGCTGGGTGCAATGGAGCCCTTGCAATGTTCTGCCGGGGCCGGGGGCAAGGCAAGGAATTTCCTTCCCGTCTTTCAGGCGTTGTTCTCATCCCAGGGCAGGGCTGGGGCTTGCACGCGCTGCGCTGCGCCGGGCGGGTGGGAGGGGGCTGCTTTCCTCACCCACTGGGAAGGGGCTCAGGAATGTGCCCGTGACCATGGCAGGCATGCGGCACGGGGCCAGGTTTCTCGGGCCTGGGGTAGCAGCAGATGTGCACACGCTAAATTTAGCTGCCCGCAGCAGGGCAGGGTGGCAGGAGGAGCTGACGGAGAGGCCGTTCAGTGCGGAGCTGGCAGCCCCGAGGCTCTAGGATGCCAGCGCCGTGGTGTGAATGCTCCTGCTCTGCAAAGCCGAAGCCTTTCTCCCGGCACCGTGGTCTGGGCCGGACCCTTGTTGGACCTGCCCTGGAGCCTGGAAGACTCCTGGTCCGGCCACCGCCTCCGGGCAGAGGTTGTGGTCTGTGAGCCAGCATGGCCTCCAGCCCCGTGACTGATGGCAGGGCCGAGTGCTGACGGCCTGGCAGGGCTGCCTGCCCTGGTCCCAGAACGGGCACCGTGGTCGAAAGACCGAGGCACAGGTCGGGGCCAGATGGCAGAGCCGAGCCGTGGTTGTCCAGAGTGCGCCTTGCTGTCCTGGTGTGGGGCGAACCCTGGCTCAGGTTAGGACAGAAAGCAGGAGCCGGGGGTCTTCTCGCTGCACCACAAGCCGCGTCTCGCGGTCCTGCTGAGGCTCTGCTGCAGGGGCAAGCAAAGCCGGTGAGTCCCCGGAGAGCTGGAGCCGGGCGACCGCATGTTCAGGGAGGACCTGGCTGGGCCTCGGTCGCTCCCTGGGGGCTGCCTGAGAGGCCGTGGATGCATCTCGGGGGAGCCCGTAGTGCTGGCCCTGACAGGTGCTGCCTTTGTCTCCCCTGGGCTGAGCGGGAGCTCCTGGCGTTCAACCAGCAAATGCACGAGTTAAGCTAATGACGTTTCCCTTGTTCTGGAGTCGGAGACACCAGGTTGGTCCTGGGCTGAGCCCCGTGTCGGTTCCAGCCCTGCCAGACTTCCAGCGTGACCTTGGGCAAGTCACTTCATCCCACGGCACAACCTGTGCATGTGCTGGCGACCAGCGTGAGGCCACACGTCTGGAAGTGACACGCTGGTTGGGTGTGGGACGGGGACGTGTCTTGGAAGCCCGTGACTGAAAAGCGCTTGTATTCATGATAAAAACCAGCTGAGCGCGAGCTCCCAGTGTGACCTGGGGTATCCCCGGGGGCTGCGGGGTGGGGTTACCTCTGCCTACGGAGACCTTTCGTGCGTCCTGCATGCAGTGTTGCCCTCCAAAGTTGTTTAAAGGATGGCAATGCATCGGAAAGGGCTCGGGAGGGAGCCGCAGGAATGAGGTGAAGCTGGAAAACCTGCATCGTGTCTCCAGGTTTGCCCCAAACAGGGAACGGAGGTGAATTCGGCAGGCAGCGGCAGGACGCGGCCCAGTTCCCGGAAGCCGGAGCTGCACAAATGACAAATGCAGCCAAGAGACGGCACGCAGGTTTGACGGTCGGGGAACCAGGCACTGGAGCAGCCCGTCACGGCCATCATGATTCCCCACCCTTGGAAGATATCTCCACAGAGGCTTTATTTGGCTTCTGGGGGGTTTATTTTTTACCCTCTGCCTGAGGCATCTGCCGGTGGGCGCACCAGGAGGGGCACGGGCTTGGCAGGGAGGCACTTGTGCCTTGCGAGGCCTCTCCAGGACCTGCCTGGAGGGTCCCGTTTGTGCGTCCAGGGTGAAACCCATTCCCAGGTTCGGGACCATGAAGGAGCTGTTCCCCTGTGTCCAGCTGGCCGCCGCGGTGGGTTTTGCTCCTGTCTCTGTGGCATGGGGCGGGAGGCCTCTTCTGAGGTCCTCCAAGCATGCAGCAACCGAGGGCGGTCCCTGCCCGCACCAGGGTGGCCAGGGCGCAGCCCAGGGCTTGCACCAGCTCCCTTCCCTGTCCTGCACCGGGGCACCCAGTGCTGCCGTGGTCCTGTGCTCCAGCATCATCCCGGGCAGCCCTGGGCTCGGCTGTCTGCCACTCCTGTCCAGGGGTTTGGTACAGCAGGAGCTGTGCGGAGGCCCTGTGGGGCTGCAGCTCCTGGGGGAGGTTGTTGGACTTGGGTAGTTGCCCCAGCGGGTCGTGGCCGCGGCTATCCTAGGTCTCCTGGCACCGAGGTGGGCATGAGCCCGGGTCCCAGGCGGAGAGGGGTTGTGTGGCTCAGAGGACTTCAATAAGCTGAAGAGGTTCTCGCTGCTGCCGTGCTCGCGGGTGGTACCCTGGCCTGCGGTGCAGCATCGCTGTGGCTCTGACGAGGATACTCGGTGCAGCTCCTGGACCCCCGGCACCGGAGGCCAGGCGCTTCACGTCCGTGTCCGACGCTTGAGCTGCCTCAGTCTTGATCAAGGCAGAGATGCCCCCACCCCCAACCGTGTGAACCCCCGATTGCAGGGGCAAGGTCCTTCCAGCTGCCAGGCCTCGGTTGCTGCACGCACCGGCAATGGGGGGGTTGTAGTGAGCCCCACCGGCACCTTGAGAGCAGCTCCTGCCAGGCGCTGTAGTTTCTGGGGGGGCATGGCAAACAGGCCTGCTTTCTCTGGTACGGGACCCTGGGGTGGGGGCTCCCAGCACCGTGCCTGGGCAGTGCAGAACCAGTCCCAAGGTGGGGCAGGGAATTTCTCCCTGCTTTGAAATAACCGGGAGGTTTGTGCTGCAAGTGGGGCTCAGCCAGGACGCGAATACTGGACTTTGCAAGAGGTGTCCATTAGCTTCAAGCAAGGCCCTGGAGCGCTGCAGGAAGGTCGCGCTGCGGTGAGCGGGCTCCGAGTTGGGGTGTTGAGCACAGTGCATGCCCCCGTGTTGACGGCATCACAGCATCGCTTCCTGGGCCAGCCGGGGGACGGGGTCTGCAGGAGGGGGAGAAGGACGTGCAGTGCGGGGCAGGCAGGCACTGCAGGCGCTCTGCAAGCTCAGTCTGCAGGAAGAGTGGTGCAGCTGGTGGGGGGGTCTGTGCTTGCTCTCCGAGTGCCTCTGGGCTATATTTATACTGGTAAAATGAGCAAAGCATCTCCTGCCTTTCCTCTTACCCTCTTGTGTGCAGGGTAGAGGCAGTGGGCACTGGCTGCCTTGCCAGCCACGCTACGGCAGTCAGTCTGCGCCCCTTCTCGACCTGGCTGCAACGCCGCTCGGAGCAGGGAGCTCTGTCGGCTCCCCCATGCCGCCTTGGCCCCGCTGGCAGGGCGGCCGAGGGTCTCCTCTTGCCTGTGTCCACGGGGTCTGCAGGCTGTGACCAGCTGTGGGAAAGCACCCTGCTGTCTCTGCTCAGCAGGCTTGTGCTCCATCAGAGCCCGGCGTGGAGTCACCGTCATTGCTAGGGGCAGAGACCTGGGTGCAACCAGCAGCGCTCGGCGATGGGTTTGCAGAGCCCCGTGCCTCTGAGCTGAGTGGCTGGGGTTTGCGCTAGCTGGAATCAAGTAACTTGTGGCATTCAGTCCTTTGGCACCGGTGTCGCCATTCCTACCATCAAAGCATGTAGCGTGCAACAAGCTACCCGGGGGGGCTGCACAGATGCATGGAGGGACCTCCTTGACCCGAGGAACAGGTGTGCCGGGGGCATAGCAGGGCACCAGGAGCCTGCAGAGACCCGGGCTGGCTCCAGGCACAGCTGAGTGCTTGCAAGGAGGTTGCTTGCAGCGACCCCAGATAACAAGGGAATGGAAGCAGGTAAAAGAGGAATCGTTCAGGGCAAATCCATTGCGTCGCACGGCAGGTATCACTGGTGCAAAGGTTGTTCAAGCCCTCAGTCAGTGTCTTTGATGCTAGTGGGGTGAGCTGTGCTGGGCTCTCATCTTCCAGGCACGCCCAGAGAGCAGTGAGCATGCTGCCAGCCACTGCCCCGGTCCAGGTCCACCCGGCTGTGAGCGGCTGGTGGCACGGTGCAAGGGGAGACCGAGCACTCACGTGGTTCATAAGCGTGAAATTGCCACGTTCTTCACGACAAGTAACCCTGACTGGTCGTGTGGGTTATGCCCAAACTGGTACCGCTTATACTGGGCACTTTGAAGGGCCAGCTTCACAACCCGGAAAATAATTGTAAGCCAAACAACTGGGAGGAAAACCTGAAATAGAGGGATGTGGTTGAGAGCTGGAAGTTGATGAAGAAAGCCTTTCCAGGTGCCCACGAGCCAAGGTCATGCAACTGAGTTAGGAGGCCACTCCAGTTCTGGAGTCAGCCTGGGTTGGAGGGAACAACGGACCCACCTTTATGCAACAAGAGCACTAATGCATGGGGGGAAAAGCAGACATCGATGTCGGTGAATCTAAATCAAAGCTAGAAACTAGAAAATCGATATGGGAGGGACGGAGCAAAGTGAATCCCAGTAATGGCATTTGTTCGTTACTACCGGCAGATGCAAGCAGTAGGAATTGGCTGCGTCGTTGTGACAAGGCAGAAGCGTTCAGTAAATAGGTCTGTGCTCTGCTTGGGAAAACGCCAGGTGACACAATCGTACGGCAGGATGGGAAGGAAACACCTTCCGCTTCAACGGCAACTCGGAGGCTGTCAAACGGCAGCTCGCAAAGCGAAACCAGCCGTGGATAGCTCGTGTCCATGAGTTTTAAAAGAGTAGGCCGAGGAGCTCTCTGGAGCTCCTGGGATACTGGTGCCAAAGGATGGAAAGTGCCAGTGCTTAAAAAGGGTCAGTAAGATGATCTGGGTAATAACGGCTCTCAGCGTGACGTGCGTCCCAGGCAAAACAGCGAGATGGCTAACGCAGGACTGGACTGGTCAAGAATTAAAGGGAGGAAATGCAGCAAACAGCAGTTTGGAGAGCAGATCTTGCATCCATGGCATCGGTGTGGAGATTTTTTGATAAAGCAACCGATGGGCTTCAAAATGCACCTGTGACATGCCCAGAGAGGCAGGGGACCGTGCCGGTTCATCCCTCCCTGAGCTCTCTGGTGCTTTCCAGGTGGGCTCCGTTCCGGTCCCTGGGTCCCTGCCCAGACCACTTCTTTCCCAACTGTCTGCGCAAATGTTCCCCAGGCCTGGCCAGACCGAGGGACCCAGGAGCCCAGTCCTGACCAGGACATAAAAGAACAGCTGGCACTGCTGGCTTTGGCGGGGCTGCGGGAGGCGGTGCAGAGCCTCCCGGCACAGGCGAGTCTGCTGAGCAGCTGGGCCCCGCAGCCCCTGGGAGCTGCCATCTGCCGCTTGGTGCGGGCTGGAGGCCGTGGGGGTGCTCGGGGCTGTATGGGGAGGAGGCTCCCCTGAGCGAGGGCAGGATCCTAGAGTCCAGGGCCAGGCCAGGCTCACGGGGCTTCCTCCCTTGGGCTTGGGGCCGGAGGCCAGGCTGAGGTGCAGACTAAGGGACACCCCAGGGGCATGCGGGGAGAGTCTGTGGCAGGGCAGGGAGCAGAGCCCAGGTGCCCTGTGTGGCAGAAATGCCACCGTCGGTGCCCCTCTCCAGAGACCCGTCTCTGCCAGCCTGAGAGGCTGGTGTTGAATCCCTCACAGCGGGGATCTCCCATCTTGTCTGCATGACAAAAGCCTGGCGCCTGGGAGGCGATGCTCTGGTCACCTGGGCAGGGCGGGGGAAGACCCGGCCCTGCGCACGGGCCCAGGTAGCCAGGGATGCTTGGGAGATGGGTCGGCTTGTGGCCAGTATTGGCAGCTTCGGTTGGACCGGGCTGCTGAGGTCAGAGAGGGGATAAAAAGGCCTGGGCCAGGAAGAAGGGCAGCCATTATCCATGCGGGCATCCAGGTGAATCTGAACGGGCTCTCTCCTCATCACCGCATGCTGCAAGAGTGCCCTGCCTCCAGAGGAAACAACAACCACCTCTGGATGATGCAAGTGAGTAACCTACTAGAGATCCGATCAGATATTTAGCTTCAGTAGCTCAGATGCGTGTTGAAACGGCTACCTCAGCCACCCTGGTTTGCTCTATGGGATTCCTTTGATATTCCTATAAGATTTCTTGATATTGCTCTACCTTTTACACTGTTTCTGCCCTACCCCTGTAATCAATAAAGTTCTTCTTTGTGACCGGTGTGGGAGACTTATTGAGGGGTGGGTCTAAATTATGCCAAGGAGGCCCCTTAGGTCGGTGGACTGAGGGAGGCTTCCCTAATCAGCCCCTGACTTGGGAAAGTGCCCCAAGTGCCTGTATTGGGTCTAGCACCCATTGGACGATCAGGCCTGTGTTCTCCAAGGTGCGCAGAGCCAGAAGTGAGTCCAGAGCCTTGGATGGTGGCAGCGGGACCCCCAGGCTAGCGGGTGTGCTCCAGGGAAGGGGTCGGCCGGACGGGAGGCACCCCAAGGGAGGCACTCGGAGCCTGGAAGGTGGTCGGGCACAGGGAGGTGGGCGGCTCAACACAGGAGCGCCCCCTACTGGCCCGCCACACCCTGCATCCATCTGCCCACGCACTGGACCTTCCTGCCTGTCGGGGCGAGCGGGGCATGGATCCCCCCAGGCAGGAAGGGGTGCAGGGGCCGGGACAGCTCAGAGCTGGGGACACCAAGGTGCAACAGCCAGCTCTGCTTCTTGCTCGCCCTCGGCACTGCTGGCTCGAGGGAGCCTTCCCGGGGTGCAGAGCTGGCGCCGAGCCCTGCAGGACCCCGGGCCACCCTCCTGCCCACCCATGCATTCGTCCTGGCCTGTTGCCCCATGCTCCAGCGAGGCTTCGGCCTGAGCCCGTCAGGTTGCGGAGCTGTGCTGGGTGAAGCCGTCCTGCCCGAAGACTCGCCTTTCCTGGCCCGATGCGAGTGGCTCGGGGTCGGGCGGCTGCGCTCCCTCTCGTGTCTGTTCCTCAGGAAGATGCAGTCACAACCAGGCAGGGACGTCTCAGGAGTGGAGCTTGAGTGGCTGCCGGGGCCATGGCCTGTCCTGCTCGGGGAAGTCCCGGGAGTACTAGGGGGACCTTTGGGCTTGATGCCTGGCTCGTGGCCTCTTGCCCCTTCTTTGAGAGATGGCTGAAGGCAGCTGCTGCCGGTTTGCAGGGGAGAAGGACGTGCCCCCGCCCCTGGCACACCTGGGGACCCGCTGCTGGCCTGAGCGTGGCTCGTGCGGGGGGTCTGCGCTGCAGGGCTGGGGCAGAGGTCGGGCGTGGGTGCTGGGGCAGGTGTGATGGGCTGGTGCTCAAGGGAGTCTCGCTGAAGGGACACGGCTGCAGGAAAGCCCTTTCCTCTCCTGATGCAGAGAGCAGGACACGGAGCAATGGCTGGAAGTTGCAGCAAAGCTGGTTTAGACTGGAGATCACGAAACGCTTCTGCAGTGTCAGAGCAGGGGGGCCGTGGGAGAGATGCCCGGGAAGGGGGGGCTCTCGTTGCTGGAGGTGTCCAGGAGCGACTGGGCAGCCACTGGTGGGGGATGATCTGTGTGCATCGATGCCTGTGCTCTGCTGTGGGGATGTCCTGCGTAGAGTTTAGACGATGGTTTGTCTGGGTTGGTTTGGATGCCTGATCCTGGACGAGACGTGACCTCCTCAGCTTCCGCGGCTCTTGGGCTCTTTCTGATCCTACGGCCGTGGCGGCAAGGTCCGACTCTTGGATGCTCGGGAGTGCCGGACTCCTAGCTGCCTTTGCAGCCCCTTGCACGTCTGCATCGTGTACGTCTGCGGTGGCACGATCACGTATGGCGGCTTCCACCGCACCGAGGACGCGCCGAGGGGCCGAGTCCAGCCTGTGCGGACAGCGGGGCTTGGCGTTCCCCGATTGCTGGGACTTGGTGTCTCGTCGTGCCCTTTCAGGGGAGCTAGTTCAAGGTCCGTAATGAGCTTGAATGGGGCGAGGGTAGACGCAGGCCTTGTGAAGCCGAGGCCTGGCATCGATGAGCAGCTGCTCCCCGTGCCCCGGCGGGTCTGGCCTGCAAGGGGGGGCAGGTGCTTTTGGGGCCTTTCTGTGCAGATCCTTGCAGTGAGCCCGGGCCCTCTTCTGCGTTCCCAGCCGCCTCGCTCGGCATCGCCGTCCTGACCTCCTCGCAGGTGCTGCTGCTTGGGGGTAACGTCCCGTAGAGTTACCCAGCCGGGGCTGTTGGCATGGCCCCAGCCCCACAGTCGGACCCCGCTGGGACGTGGGGTCGGCAGCAGAAATGCGTGGGCTTGCTGAGGAGCAGGGAAGGGGGTGCTGACCCAAAGGGTGCAGGGTCCCCGTTCCCAGCCAGAAGGACCTTCAGATCGTCCCTGCTGGCTGGTCCAGTGCCGCGCAGGAAGAGTCTGCCAGGTTGCTTTAGACAGGGGTCTCACCTCCATCCTTGGCAAAGTCTTTGAAAAAATTATCAAGGGTCACATTTGCGAGAGCCCGGCAGGACAAATTATGCTGAGGGGAAACCAGCACGGGTTCGTGGCAGGCAGATCATGCCTGGCCAATCTAGTCTCTTTTTATGACCAGGTTACGAAACGCCTGGACGCAGGAGGAGGGGTGGATGTCGTATACTTAGACTTCAGGAAGGCCTTCGATACGGTATCCCACCCCATACTGGTGAACAAGTTAAGAGGCTGTGACTTGGATGACTACACAGTCCGGTGGGTGGCGAATTGGCTGGAGGGTCGCACCCAGAGAGTCGTGGTGGATGGGTTGGTTTCGACCTGGAAGGGTGTGGGCAGTGGGGTCCCACAGGGCTTGGTCCTGGGACTCCCCCTCACTAGGGGGAACCAGAAGGGTTTGGGGGAGACGCTGTTTCCCCTAGCCCCCGCTGGCATAACAAGGAGTAATGGGCACAAGTTGATGGAGAGGAGGTACAGATTGGACATCCGAAAAAACTACTTCACAGTTAGGGCGGCTAGGAGCTGGAACCAACTTCCAAGGGAGGTGGTGCTGGCCCCTACCCTGGGGATCTTTAAGAAGAGGCTGGATACCTACCTGGCTGGACTCATTTGAGTCCCGTTTTTGTTTTTAGGGTGAGTGGTTTTGTTTGTGTTTTTGGGTTGTTCTCCCGCCCTGGCGGGGGGTCGGGCTAGAAGATCTATTAGGTCCCTTCTGACCCT
>NW_005843061.1:208826-219826 GCF_000455745.1 Alligator sinensis
TTCCTGCCTATGCAGGGGGTCGGACTCGATGATCTATAGAGGTCCCTTCCGACCCTAACATCTATGAATCTAGGGGTGGGCGGACCCTGGCACACGTGGCAGAGCGTGGCACGTGAAGGTGTTTTGCTTGGCACACGCAGCTTGGGGGAGGGACTGGGGCTGCACCCCCACAACAAGGTATGCGCCCCTCGTGGCTCCCCTGCCACCCACCCCAGCACGCCAATGGTGAGGTTTGCAGGTGTTTTTGATACTCTGCCCACAAACGTTGCGGACCCCCGTCTAGAACAAGCCGTGGCCCATTGGGAATAATTTAGACGGGAATCGTAACCAAAGCAGGAGGTATCGTGATGCCCCTTTGTACATCTCTGGTGCGTCCACACCTGGACTGCTGTGCCAGGTCTGGTCCCCCCACCTTCAAAAGCAGAGTGGTTTTGATTCAAATCACGATTTCAATCACTGGTCAGGAAACCTCAATTGAATCATTGTTTTCTACAAAAAGTGCATTCTGGTTTGATATCCTTTATTTATTTAACTTCTTGAAACTGCACTTTTAGAGAGAGAGAAGAGCTTAACTCTGTGTGCACAGACTTGCAGAGGCGAGAGGGCTGATGGGTGGGTATCGGGTCTGCTACCCCTCATCCCCACGTACTGCTGTCATCTCTGGAGTCACAAACGTGCGGTTTGAGACCTGAAATGGAGCATCACAGAGATGCTTCATGGGATCTTCTGCACCGAGCACCGCGTCCCACTGGGTAGAGTGGTTTTCTTTAATCTTTACTAATCTGGGAACGCCATAAGATTGGGCCCCTAATATAGTCCATGGCCTGTTGTGACCTATTTATAAAACTTTTCTAAAAAGATTACATGAATATATCATCTCAAATAGTATATAATTAGAAGTGATAATCCTTATCCCAGGATGATATCTTTGAGCTTTAATATATCTTAAATTAAAACTGTCTTTATATATAGGGGTTGGTTTTTTTTAAAGCACCTTAACAAAAAAATCAAAATACAATTACATCAAAAAGTCTGATTTAAATAAAAAAATCTGATTCTTTTTTTTTTTTTAAATGATTTTTTTTTTTTTTTTTTTTTATCCACCCTGTCCGAGAAGAGCTAGAGAAGGTGCAGAAAAGGGTGACGGGGTTGATGAGGGCTATGGAGGGGCTTCTCTAGGAGGAGAGACTAACCCGGCCGGGCTGGTCGGGTTAGGAAGGAGCAGGGAGAGCAGAAGGGTTCACAACACACGACGTGGTGAGGGGAAGCTACTAGGGATTTATGACCGTCTCTCAAGGGGACACGGCATGAACTGAGCAAGTAGAAAGTTTAAAATGAACACAAGGAGGTTTTCTTCCCCCCGGTGTGTGGGGCTCGTGGCCCCCAGACGCAGCGGGAGCTGAGAGTCGAGTCAGATTCACCAGGGCTTGGACACGCGCTGGGGGGAAAGGGGCATCGGTGGCTCTGGGGCCGGCGCGAGGGGCACGGGCTCCGTGTCGACCCTGCCTGGACCTCGATGCTGGGGGCTGCAATTGGGAGAGGAATGGGGGAAAACCCTGCACAGCCCCGGTCGCTCTCCCTCCAGCCCCTGCGCTCTGCCGCTGCCTGCGACACGGAGACCCAAGACGGGGTCTGACCTAGCGCATGGCAGCTCTGATGATCCTTGCGACCCTCCTGGCTGCGCAGGGCGGCAGGGCTGGGTGGTGCTTAGTGAGAGACCCCCAGAGCACGGGGCAACCCCATGTCTCCCGTGCCGGGATCGGGGCCCCGAGTGTGCGAGCCTTGCACAGGCAGAGGGGCTGGGCTCTGCGGTACGGCTCCAAGCAGATTTGCAGGGCAGCTGGCAGGGGTGGAGGAAGACCAGCTCCCCCCTTCTTCTTCTGCACCCCAGCTCCTCCTCTGCAGAGAAAGGCACTAATCCAGGGCCGTCTCCTGGGGGGCAGCGGTGCATTAACCCTGAGCCGGCCCTGCCTTGCATCCTCCCGGAGCTGCTGGTCTTCCTTCCCGATGGCCCCGTGCCCTGCCTGCATCCTCGGGGTTGGGACCGTGCCTAGACTGGCACCGTGAGCCAGATTTGGGGCTCAGCCGGCTCCTCGCGCCTGGGGCCTCGAGGCCAGGAGCGGGCAGAGGGTGTCGTGCCTGGGCGTGATTTAGGAGCCTCCCTGCAGAGCCCGGGTTGTCTCTGCCATCAAAGTGCATGCTCGGCCCCGAGTCTTGCTGCTCAGAGCTGCAGCTGTGTGACCCGGGCGTGCTTGCCCCAGCCAGGGGCTCTTCCTCCCGGCTTGTGCTCGGTGCTGTCTGGAAGCAAGGGGAGGGCTGGGAGCCAGGAGGCAGGGTTGGGCAGAAGCGCTCGCAGCCCCGGTCCTGACCTCCGCCCCCGTTGCGGCTGCATTGTCCCTGGGTGGTCTGTGCTGGCCAGCCCAGGTGGCCCGTCGGGCGCCGGGGCCGGGAGCTCGTGGTTTGGTGGCTCCCCAGGGATGCTGGCTGCGGGGACCTGTTTGAGGCGACAGCTGGTAGCAGATCCAGCTTGCATGTCGTTAGGAAGGGGCGTCAGTCGGCCCAGACCTGTGACCCCGGGGGGAGGCGCCTGCTGTCGGGTTTGCCTCCGGCCCTGCGTTCCTGCTGGTGCGAGGCTCCGTCTGCCTGCACGGGGGCGTCCGCCATGTCCAGCAGCAGCTTCTGGGGCGGGGGGAGCGGCACCGAGGGCACGGGGGTCCCTGGAGAAGAGCTGCTGTCTCGGAGGCGCTCAGACTATCAGGCCATGCGGCTCCCGCGGTCGGGATGTCCGAGGTGTTCCTGCAGCTCATGGTACTCGGGTCCGGCCCCTGCTCCGACACAGGCTGCCCGTGTGACCTCGGGCAAGTCCCTTTGTGAGACGGTAAGAAATGCCCGGCTAGGTCTGACCAGTCTGGCCGGCCTGCTGTGCCACAAAGCCCTGGCTAACCTACTCCTGGCCCTGGCCACGCGCTCCATCAGACAGACGGGGAAACGTGGGAGACTGCGGGGCCTCTTGCCCTTTCCCTTGTCTGCTTGTCCCAGCTTTGCTGGCCCCGGTCTGCCGTCCTGCGGCGCTGAGCCGGGGGTCTGGGCAGGGGTCCTGTGTGCAGAGGCAGGGCCGGGGTGCGGGGGGGGTCCTCCGCGCTGTGCGTTGCAGAGCTCGGTGAGCCTCTGCCTCCTGCCCTGCTCAGTGCTGGCCCCTGCTCATCGCCCCAGGGTCCGTGCAGCGGAGGAGATGCAGAGCCACGGGGTCACATCCAGTCCAAGCCCTGCCTGAGGCAGGACCAGTCCTGTCCAAACCAGCCCAGACAAACCCCTTGTCCCACCTCTGAGCAAAACTGCCCCCAACCCTGGCATGGCCCAGTCCCCATCCCTAGCCTCGGCTGCAGCCAACACCATGGAGGAAGGTGAAAAACTTCTGATATATGGAACAACAGGAGGGGAAAACAATTCCTTCTTGGCCCCGTGTGGCACCCGGCAAAGCCAGAAGCCTGAGAAATGTCTGCAGCAGAGCACCTCGCTCCCCCCTGCCCGGTGCCCAGCCAGCCTCTCCTTGGCACCTGGGGTGGCGGCTCGGGAGGGGGACGCTGGGCTTGGGCCAGGGCGCCGGGTTTGACGTGAGGCTGCGTCTAGAAGTGCGGGGAGAGCGTTAATGAGCGCGGCAGCCAGAGCCTGATGTTGCACCGAGCGCAGCGAACGGCACCGTCAGCAGCTCGGGACCGGCGGGGGCTTGCGACCAGGGGCTGCGTCTGGCTCCGCACCGGCGCCTGCGTGGGGCTGGCCCCCGTGGGCTCTCCCGGGCCCGGGGCGGCATGGAGTGACGGGGGGTGACCTCATGTGTGTGGGAAGGAGACAGTTTGCTCCGGTCCCAGGGAGAGGAGGGTGATAATTTCCCCGTCAGCAGCCCGGCGTGGACGCAGGCAGGGGCTGAGCCGGGGGCGTGCGGGGGGGCGCGTGGGAGGAAGGCGCTGGAGCCAAGCGCTTGCGCGTCGCATCGTCTGCTTGCTTCTCGTTAACCGCTTGGTGCCTGAAGCACGGTGCTCGTCTTGGGGAGCTGAGCACGGTGCAGCCGGCCGGGGGCGCTGGGGCTGCAGTGCTGGCTCCTGGGACCCCCGGGGGCCGGGGGTGTGCGGGGGCCGTGGCTGCCGCGCTCTCCAGCTGCCAGGCATCCCCCTGCATTGTCCCCAGTGCATGGGCCACGGGGCAGACTGCGGCGGCCAGGTGTGGTCAGGCGGCTCCCTGGCGTGGGCCGCGTGTCCCCTCGGTACCGGCGCTCTTGGGGGGGCGGGGGGTAGAGGGCAGGTGCCAACGGGTCAAGGGTGCGAGGAGGTGACCAAGGTGAGAGGTTAACGTGGCTGCAGTGGGGGCAGCCCCAGGCAGAGCCCGGGGTCCTAATGCGTCCCATTGCAGGGCCACGGTTGTCTCCTGCCACCCCCGGTACCGGGCCCTTGCGAGGCTGTGACGTGGGACGGTGGGGGCTGCGGCTCAGCCCCCCCCGCAGAGCCCGCAGGCCCCCGGATGCTCCCAATTTGTGCAGGGCCTCATTGGTATTCGCAGCGCGCGGCGGAGCCGGCTGGAGCTGGTCTCGCGGCACACGGAGGGGGCGGCAGCTCCCCCCAGCAGGCTCCTGGCACGGCCGGCCTGGCTCCGCAGCCGCAGCCGCAGCGTTCGGGGATTAGCAGCTGCCGCCTGCCACTGTATCGGGCTGCAATCCTCCTCCTGGGCGGGAGCTGCGTTCCCGGCAGCCCACGCCTCTGTCTGACCCCGCTCCCGGATGGTCCCTGGCCCCGGCCACGGCTGTCACCTGGAGCAGGAGCACGACCCTGTCCTGGGGGTCGGTAGGACTCGCAGCTTCCTCAGGACCCCTCTCCCTGGACCTGGCCCAGGCTTCCCCTGCCCTCGCGGGGCTGGGAAACGGGCAGCGGGGTCACAGCTGGACCCTGCGCCTCGGGCTCCAGCCTCCCCGCTGCGGGTGTACGGGGCCCACGCCTGCACCGCTTTGCCCCCAGCTGTCTGCGGAGGTCCTCCGAGCCCAGGGCTGCTGGCGCGGTGCTGAGCTGACCGGGCAAGGCAGGGCAGCGGCGGGCTGGGGTGAGCGCGGCAACCGGTCCCTTGCATGTGCAGCCAACGGTGCCGCAGCCTTCGTCCCTGCTGCCGGGCAGAGATGGGGAGCTGCAGCCCCCATCTCTGCAGCGCTGGGGCAGCCCCCCTGCCCCGGGCTCGGTCCTGGTCCTCATCTCCGGGGCCAGTCAGGGATGGAGGGTCCCAAAGCTGTTCTGGGCGGTGCTCAGCTCAGCTCAGCCCAGCCCTCGCGGCTGCATCGGTTCCTGTCAAATGCCTGTCGGTAATAACGGCACGGCACGCTTACGTGCTGGTGCAAGGCTGACTGGGTCGTGGGCCTGGTTGCCCAGCCTGCCGGGGTCAGGATTACCGCCTGGGCCCCCATCAGGGATAAGGGGCCATGCCCCACGGTTTCCCATGCTAGAACCCCGAGGCTTTCCCCAGGAGCAGGAGCCCCCGGTGCTCGGTGCTGCACACACGCTGTGCGACTAAAACCCTACAGCCGCCGACCCGGCACCCGCAGACTGATGCCACCAAGCAATGGGCGCGTTGAAGGGTGAGGAGCAGCACCCGGGCGTTTGGCAGGGGTGACCGTCTCCAAACCTGGCTTCTGATCCCGGCTGTGCCTTGTTCTCGGGACACCTCCTGCTGTGGCACCTCCTCGGTCGCGACGCCTGCACCCAGGCCCGAGCAGACTCGAGCTGCTTCTCTTGGCACGAGAGTGCTGCCAGCGGCTGCCTTGTTGCACGTCAGGAACAGCGTCTGCGTCGTCCTGGATGTGTTCAGCCGCCTCCTGTTCCTCTGCGAGGTGGACGGCTGCGATAGCGCCGTCAGCCCCTGGAAGCCATCGCCACGCGCTGTCGAGGCAGCCCACGGCGGTGCAGCGCTGCTGCCAGAGGCAGGTCGTTTTAGGGTGCCTGGACAGGGCGCCGATACGCAAGACTCAGACTGGTCCGAGGTTGGACAGAAGGTTTGTCTGGGCCGGTCTGGACGGGGCTGGTCCTGCCTCAGGCCGGGTTTGGACTAGGTGGGACCCCCGGAGCTCCCTGCCAGCCCTGCCCGTCCGTGACTAGGATGGAGGCTGCAGCAGCGAGTGAGTTTTCGCTGTGGGATGTTCGGAGGGAGCACGGAGGCCCCCGGTGAGCACCGGGGCTGGCACCGCGGGGGGAGCAGAGGCAGGCGTCCATGCCTTGACCACGTCCCAGATGGGCCTGGTGCTCAGGGCCACCTGCCGGGGGGCGTGCAGGGAAGGGCGGGCGTGTGTCGGTGCAGCGAGGTGTCGGCAGTGTGACACCGAAGCCACCAGCCCGGTCGCGGCCACCCCGGGTGCAGTGGACTCGGGTGGACAGTCCTGGTCGAGACCAGACAGGCGGTGGCAGCTGCTGAGGCACAGCCGTGGCCCGAGTGCGGGCAGAGAGGAGAGAAGGGTTTCTTCAAGTATGTCGGTAGCAAGAGGAGGATCGGGGAAAGTGGGTCCCTTATTGAACGTGGGAGGCAACCTCGTGACGGAGGATGCAGAAAGGGCTGAAGTGCTCATTGCCTTTTCTGCCTCGTTCTTCACAGGCAAGGGCAGCTCCCAGATGACTGCACGGGGCCGCACAGTTTGGGGAGGAGGGGAGCAACCCACAGTGGTGAAAGGACAGGTTCGGGACTGCTTAGAAAAGCTGGACGTGTGCAAGTCCATGGAGCCGGATGGGATGCATCCAAAGGGGCTGGGGGAGTTGGTTGATGTGATTGCAGAGCCATTGGCCATCATCTTTGAAAACTCATGACGATCAGGAGAGGTCCCGGATCATTGGAAAAGGGCAAGCATAGGGCCCATATTTTAGAAAGGGAAGAAGGAGGATCCAGGGAACTACAGACCCGTCAGGCTCACCTCAGTCCCTGGAAAAATCATGGCGCAGATCCTCAAGGGATCCGTCTCTAAGCACTTGAAGGAGAAGAAGGTGGTTAGGAGCAGTCAGCATGGATCCACCGAGGGCAAGTCAAGCCGGACCGACCTGATGCCTTCTTTGTCGAGGTGACTGGCTCTGGATGGAGGGAGACCAGTGGATGTGGTGCATCTTGACTTGAGCAAGGCTTTGATACGGTCTCCCACAGCATTCACGCAGGCAAGCTAAGGAAGCACGGGCTGGATGAATGGCCTGTAAGGTGCACAGAAAACTGGCTGGAGCATCGGGCTCAGAGGGTATTATTCATAGATTCACACGTTGTCGGGGCTGGACGGGACCTTGCAGATCATCGGGTCCAGCCCCCCTGCTCTAGGCAGGAAGACAGCTGGGGTTAGGTGGCCCCAGCGTGGTGACTGTCCAGTCTCCTCTTGAAAACCTCCATGGTAGGTGACCGCACCACCTCTGCAGGGAGTTTATTCCAGTCTGGACACCTCGACTGCGAAGGAGTTTTTCCTGGTATTAAGCCTGAAGTGGCCTTGCAGGAATTTGTACCCATTGGTCCCGGTCTTCCCCAGAGTGCCCTGGTGAACAGGTGTTCACTGAGCTCCTGTTGCACTCCTGGGATGTAGCGGTACGCCACTACCACGTCCCCTCTCAGCCTGCTCTTCTGTAGCCTAAAGAGGCCCAGGTCCCTCGGCCCCTCCTCATAGGGCTGCCTTGCAGGTGCCTGATCATACGCGTGGCTCTTCTCTGGACCCGCTCAAGTTTTTCCACGTCCTTGTTGAAGTGCGTTGTCCAGAACTGGACGCAGTCCTCCAGCTGCGGTCTCACCAGTGCCGCGTACAGCAGGAGTATCGCTGCCTTAGTTTTACACGAGATGCATCGGTTGATGCAGGCCAGCGTGTTGTCTGCCCTGCTGACCTGCCACAATGACCACCGCATCGCACTGACGGCTCATGTTCATGCAGTGGTCATTCACTATCCCTAGGTCCTTTTCGGCCATGGTGCAAGTCAAGCTGTAACCACCAAGCCTGTACAGACCCCTAAAGGACACCACTTCGCACGAGGACGACATGGACCCGTTCACGAGGACTCTCCGAGTCCTACCCTGGAGCCAGTTTCTCATCCACTGAACCGTCGAGCAGCTGAGCCCACAATCTTCCAGGTTTTCCACAAGAATAGCGTGGGATACTAGATCAAAAGCCTTTTGGACGTCGAGGTACATAACATCTACCTCGTCTCCCGTGTCCAGGTGGTGAGAGATGTGGTCGTAGAAGGAGATGAGATCGGTAAGACAAGATCTATCCATGACAAAGCCGTGCTGGCTGTCATTCAGGATCTTACCTTCCGCGAAGGTATCGCACATATATTTTTTTAAAGCTTTTCCAGGATTGTCCCTGGCATGGAGGTTAGTCTGATTGGCCTATAGTTTCCCGGGTCCTCCCTGTTCCCCTTCTTGAAGATGGGCACAATGTTGGCCCTCTTCCAGTCCTCGGGGATCTCCCGTGAGCGCCATGAATTCTGGAAGATCTTTGCCAGAGGTCCCGCAATGACCTCAGCCAGCTCCTTCAGCACTCTTGGGTGGAGTCCATCCGGTCCGGGTGACTTATAAATGTCTAGCTTTTCTAGTTGGTATTACACCCGCTCAGCATCCACAGTGGGGAGCCTGTCATTCCTGACATGTCCCGCTATGAGCCTTATCTCGCTTGACTTTCCCCTTGGTCCGGTGAAATACCGAAGCAAAGTGGGCATTCAGGAGTTCAGTTTTTCCTGGATGTCGGTTACCAGCTGTCCCGAGGTGTTGAGCAGGGGTCCCACGCTCCCATTTGTTTTCCTTCTACTGCCTGCATACTGAAACCATTCAATGCCCAGTTGGCAGCTGGTATCAAGTGGATGCCCCAGGGGTTGGTCCCGGGGCCGATTTTGTTCAATGTCTCCATCAGCGACCTGGAAGATGGGATGCAGTGCACCCTCTGCAAGTTCCCAGATGACGCTGAGCTGTGGGGAGCAGTAGATACGCTGGAGGGTTGGGCTAGGATTCAGAGAGACCTTGACAAATTGGAGGACTGGGCCAAAAGACATCTCATGAGGTTCAGCAAGGACAAGTGCAGAGTCCTGCACTGAGGAGGGAACAATCCCCTGCACCGGTGCAGTTTGGGGGCCAACTGGCTAATCAACAGCTCTGCAGAAAAGGGCCTGGTGGGGGTGACGTGACAAGAAGATGGACAGGAGCCAGCAGTGTGCCCTTGGTGCCAAGAAGGCTACTGGCATCCTGGGCTGCACTGGCAGGAGCAGTGCCAGCAGATGGAGGGCAGCGATTCTTCCCCTCTATTCAGCACTGGGGAGGCCACATCTGGAGTCCTGTGTCCAGCTGTGGCCCCCACTACAGAAGGGATGTGGACAAGTTGGAAAGAGCCCAGTGAGGACAACAGAAATGGTTGTGGGGCTGGGGGACAGGACTGGTGAGGAGAGACTGAGGGAAATGGGCTGATTGAGTCTGCAGAAGAGAAGACCGAGGGGGATTGAATAGCAGCCTTCACCTCCCTGCCGGGGGGTTGCAAAGAGGACGGAGCTGGGCTGGTCTCAGTGGGGGCAGATGGCAGGACAAGGAGCAATGGGCTCCAGCTGCAGCAAGGGAAGTTGAGGTTGGATATTAGGAAAACTTTCTCACGAGGAGGGTGGAGAAGCACTGGGACAGGTTACCCAGAAAGGTTGTGAACTCTCCACCCCTGGAGATGTTTAAGAGCTAGGCAGAAAAAGCCTCGTCTGGGATTTTCATAGATTTCATAGACATTAGGGCTGGAAGGGACCTCGGAAGATCATCAAGTCCAGCCCCCCGCCCAAAGGGCAGGAAGTCAGCTGGGGTCATAGGATCCCAGCAAAATAAGCATCCAGTTTGCTCTTGAAGGTGTTCAATGTAGGATGATGTAGCTGGGGCTGGTCCTGCTCTGAGCAGGGGGTTGGACTGGATGTGACCGCCCGAGGGCCCTTCTAGCCCTCCTTGTCTGAGATTCGGTACAAGAGGCAGGTGCTGGGGATGCTGCAGTGGCAGGAGGTGCAAGACGGAGCTGCGCAGGCAGGGGCATGGAGGGTGGGAATCTGCAGGGAACAAGGCAGCTTCTGTGCGAGGATGGGGAGGTCAAACCTTGCGTGTGCTGGAAAGCGAGAGCAAGAGGGGCAGCAGAGAACGCAGACAGGTTGAGGCTGGGTCTCGGGAAGAACATCCTCCCTGTCTGAGCAGGGAGGCCATGGGGCCGAGGCCAGGGAAGGGGGGATCCCCCATCACCGGAGGCTGCTCAGGGATGCTCTAGGCGCAGCGGTGCCTGCGTTCTCCTGGGGGTGTTTCTCAGGCTTCTGGGCTTTGCCCGTTACCGCATGGGGCCAGGAAGGATTTTTTCCCCCTCTCGATGGTACATCAGAAATGTTTTGTGTTTTTGTTTCCACCTCCCCCGAGGCACTGGGTGCTGCAGCCCAGGCTGGGGCTGGGCTGTGCCAATGCTACTGCTGGCAACGACCCTGGCTGGGGGGTCTTGCCCCCCCACTCAGGCTCAGCTCCACACTGCACTGGAGCAGGAAGGGATCTCCCCTCTGCTCAGACTGGTCCCGACTGGGGGGTTTGCCTCTCTGCTGTAGGGGCAAAGCCTGGCTCGGGGTCTCTGAAGCATCCATGAACCCCTTTCGCAGCAGCAGGATGTTGGGGCCACGGCCCCCCTGCTTTCCCGGGGCCGGGGGTGATGCCTGGGCTGTGTCGGGGTCGACTGTGTCGTGTTGGATACGGGGTTTGTGTGGGCGGGTTTGGACAGGGCTGATCCTGCCTCAGGCCGTGGCCGGACTCCCACAGCCCTGGGATTCCTGTGGTTTTGGGGGCCAGAGGAGAGGACCCTTGGGGAAGGGGTACCGCTTGGGCCCCTGTGCTGGCTGCAAAAGGAGACATGGGGGGGTCGTGCTACTGGGGTCCCCTCCCCAGAAGGACCCTGTGGCATCCCATGGGCAGCGTTGGGGCATGAGGAGGGGGACGCGGGAAGGAGGGGAGCGAGCCTGCAGCCCAGA
>NW_005843061.1:219836-220267 GCF_000455745.1 Alligator sinensis
GAGCCCCCGCGGGCCCTGCATGCGGCTCCAGAAGCCTTGTGGGTGTCAGCGGCGCGGTCCCCCGTCCCTCGGGGTCTGCCGCGGGGTTGCATGGGGAGCTGCGCTGCGGGGCCGTGCTCCCCGGTCAAGGCAGGGGTGCACAGCTCTGCAGCCTCCACATCTCGGACCCCTCTGGGCAGCGTGCAGGAGGGCGCATGGGGCCGTGGCGGGGGCAGTGAGCCAGGAGCCCTGGGTGCGATGCTGGGCTGGGAAGCCGGGAGGTGCTGGATGTGTGCGGATCGGTGCCAGGACGTGGGGCAGCGCGCCGTGCTTGGTGAGAGCCAGGAATGCTCGACACGCAGCCCGGCGTGGGGCACAGTGCGGGGGCAGCCCCTGGGGCCGCCGCGGGGGCGGGGGCCATCCGCATGCCCCCCGCCCGGGCATCTCCAGCC
>NW_005843061.1:220503-221506 GCF_000455745.1 Alligator sinensis
TGGCCTGCCCCAGCCTCTGGGGCCCGGCCAGCCGGAGTGGCCTGGTGAGTTGGAGCCGCTGTGCTTCACCACGGAGCTGGGCGCTGCCGGGGCAGGACGTGCCCCTGCCCCTCTGTGCCACCCAGACCCCCTGGGTTGGGGGAGGAGTGCAGGGCTGCACGAGGGAGGGTCGTGCAGTGATGGGCACTGGGGTGAGGCTGAGCGCTCTGTCGTGCTGTGGCTGGAGACCCCGGGCTCGGTGTGTTCGGCTCAGCAGAGAAGAGGGAGATGATGCTTCAGGGCAGTGACTCCCAGGGGTGTAGGGCTGGAGGGGGGCAGCTGCTGGAGCCGGCTCCCATAGACTGTGGGGGTTGTCCCCATGTGAGGGCGTCTGCTCCAGCCTAGCTGCCTCACCGCGGCCAAGGTCAAGTCTGGGGAATGGGCGCAGGGACGTGGGGGTGTGCCCGTGCAGCCGGTCCCTCCTGGGCGAGTGCCAGGGGAGCTGGACGGGAGCATCGCCCTGCCTCCCCCCCCTCCCTGCCATACACACACCTGCTCCTCCCCAGCCACAGCTGCCACGGTCCAGCAGGGGGTGCTGCTGCACCGGGCCACGGGGACTCAAGGCGTGGGGGTCTGGGGGCTGCTCCCACGGGCGGGGGCACGGGGCACCGGGGCAGAGAAGAGCAAGAGCACCCACGTGCCGGTGCTGGGCCACGTCCCGTGTCCTCCCGCCGTGCAGCCCTCCCAGCTGTGCGGCACCGGTGCCCCCGGCGCCTTGGCCGTGGCTCTGCCCCGTGGCCGACGGAGCGACAGGTCCGTGCCCGGCTCCTTTCACGCCACCGCCCTCCAAGCTGTGGGCCTTGGCCTTGGCCTCCTGCCCACCCCGGCAGGTCCCGGCGCCGGCCCCGGGGGCCTTGGCTCCCGTTCCGGGGCGGGATCCAGCCCCGGAGTTTGTGCTGCTATGGAGCCCGTCTGGGCTTGCAGGTCCGCTGGGAGAGGCGTCTCCTGGAGGAGGGGGCGGCGA
>NW_005843061.1:222267-240842 GCF_000455745.1 Alligator sinensis
GCGCCGCCCCGGCGCCTTCTGGAGCCCCCTCCCCAGCCGCTTCCGCAGGCGGGAGCGAGGCAGCGATGGCGACGCCGGCCCCAGGGACCCCCAGAGAGGGGCCGAGCCCTGTCTGCTCGGGAGCAGCGCGCTGCGAGCCCTGGGTAAGTGGGGCGGGGGGACGGCCACGGGGCCATCTCTGCCCGGGGCTGGGTGCTGGGGTGCCTGTCTGTCCTGGGTGCTGGGGGAGGCACTTTCTGGCTGTTCCCAGGAAGGGCCCGAGCACCGTGCCCTGCAGGTTTCGTGGTCTGGATGTGGTCCGGAGAAGGTGGCTAGGGGAGAGGGAGTCTGCAGGGCTGGTGCTGAATGAACAGCAGCAGGCTCCAGCCGTGGGCGATCTGCAGGGGTGCCTTCCTGCTCCCTGGGGTGGCAGCCACAGCCCCACAACCCCCAGGCACGGCTGGGCCTAGCGCCCCATCCTGCTCTCCCGGGCAGGGCAGGGCCCTGCACCTTGCCGAGGTGGCGCGCCCATGGGCATGCACCGGGTGCAGGGTGCCGCCCAGCCAGGCCCCGTGCAGGGAGCCGGACAGCCACGGGCATGCGAGGGGCCGTGCTGGGTGTTGGTCCCGGGCCCTGGCAGCATCCTGATGCCAGGGCCTGCACGGTGACGTGAGGGCAGAGTCCGGGCCGTTGGGAGAGCAGCCAAAGGGCAGAGGGGGCCGTGCCCAGAGCGCTTTCCCGAGTGATGCCCAGAGCGTCGGTGCCCCCCGGCTCCCACCCCGCTCCTCCTGGGGTCGTGCAGAGGGGCGCGTCGCACCGGAGGAGACCGCTCGCCCCCCGGGCTGTGGGGCTCGGAGCGGAGCTGCCCGTGGCCCCGGGGCACTGGCTGGGATGCAGCCGGGCGCCGGGTGCTGCGAGGGTCTGGCCCGGCTGCCGGGGCCAGGGCGAAGGGACTTGCGGCCGCAGCAGGAGGTTCCCAGGCTGCGGGGAGGCCGCGTTCATGGCTCAGGAATGTGGGTGTGTTGCGCGCCGAGGAGGGCTTGGCCCCTTCCCTTGCGGCAGGACCTGTCGCTGCTTGCCGGCAGCGTGCTCTCGCAGCAGGGAGCTCGGGGCCGCTGGCGCCGGGAGCTCGGGATGGCGGCGTCCTCCACCCGCCCAGCTGGAGGGGAAGGGGCCGAAGCTGCTGCGGGGCCCACATTTGGGGGGGGGGGTGACCCCGGGGCAGCTGGAGCCAGGGTCAGGCTGGGGTGCCCTTTTGCAAGGGTGTCTGGTGGGCTGCAGCAGGGCGCTGGCACAGGGGGGCCAGGAGCACAGCTGCCAAAGCAAAACCCTCTTGGCTGCTCCTGTTCCACAGCCCATCTCCCCTGCGATGGGGTGCTGCTGAGCCCAGGGCCCTTGGGGGCCTGGACCCTGCCTTTGCAGGGTGGGCAGGACCCCGGCATCCCCCGAGGTCTTGGAGCTGTGCACTGAGTGTGCACGCTCCGTCCTGTGCCGGTCTGACTCCTGTTACGGCCTCGCACAACTGGAGCGCGGCTGGCAGGGTGTGCATGGGAGCCACCGGTCCTGTCAGGGCCTCGTAGAGCCGCGGGGCTGGAGGGAGCTGCGGGGTCACATCCAGTGCAACCCCTGCCTGAGGTAGGATCAGCCCCGACTAAACCAGCTCGGACAAACTCCGTGTCCGAGCTCTGAGCAAAATTGCCGTCCGTCCTGACACAGCCCCAGGCCTTGCACCTGACCCGGATTCAGGGAAAGCAGGGGGGCCGTGGCAGCCAGCGTCCTGCTTCTATAAAAGGGTGTTAATAGATGCTCCAGAGAGCCGGCGCTGCAGAGGAAGGCAAAACCCCCCAGTTCGCACCAGTGTGAGCAGGGGGGAAATCCCTTCCTGTCCCAGTGCAGTGTGGGGCTGAGCCTGAGCGTGAGCGCGGGGGCGAGACCCTCCAGCCGGGACCCCGCGGGGTCGGTGCAGCAGGAGCGTTGGCACCGTGTGCATGAGTCTGGGCATCAGCGCATGAAGCAGATGGGCTTAACGCAGAGTGAATTTGGAAAGGGCTGTGCTGGTGGGGAAGGGAGGGGAGGGCTCGCTCAGTTCAGGAGGATGGGGACGGCGAGGCCCTGGTGTCACTCTTCACAGGGTGTCCACGGGGAGAAGAGCTGTTTGGGCTGGAAAACCTCGCCTGTGGATGCCTCTGGGATGAGGATGAGGAGATTTCCGGCCTCATACCCGATGCCTCGCGGTGGCCGTGGTGGGACCAGGCCCCGTCTTGCGCTCAGGTTCTGCAGGTGGCCGGTCCAGGAGGGAAGGCTGCTGGCCTCGGGGCTGCTTTGCTTTCCTCCGGAGCGCTGGGCCGCGGGCCGCAGCCGAGGCGTGTGTCTGATGCTCCTGGCTGGGCGTCGGGCAGCACCTTCCCTCCCGGGCCAGACTGGCACAGTGCATGCGGCTTTGCCTTGCTCTGCAGCGGGCGCAGGCCCTTGTCCCTGGAGCGCTGAGCATCGGTAACTGCTGACCCCGTTGCAGCCGGGCCAGGTGCTGGCTGGGCCTTGGCTTCCTGACCGCGCTGGGGGAGCTGCGCCTCGTGACTGCGGCCAGGGTCTGAAGTGGTGGGTGGAGGACCCCTGCCAGCGAGCGGCTAAGTGGGAGGCCACTCCAAACTCGTCCCGTCGGGGCACCGGTCTGACTGTCCCTGCTGCCCTGTGTCAGACCTGCAGGCCAGAAGCCCTCAGCACCCGCGATGCTTTTGGAGGGGTTGGACATGCGTTACCCGCCCTAGCCCAGGGCAGGTTGGGGGGGGGTGCGCCGTGCCGTGCCGTGCTTGGCTGCTCCTCCGTCCCCCTTACTGTGCAGAGCGTGTCTGCAGCAGGGAGCACGGCTGCACCTGTACGGCACGATGCCGTGCCAGAGGGGAGGCTGCGCCAGCTCCCTGGGGCGCAGGGTGACCGGTGGGTGTGTGCTCACTGGTGTGCGCTAGCTGGGGATACTAGCTGGTTTGTACCAGCAGGTATATGCTAGCTGGGGAACCAGGATGTACTAGCAGGTGCGTGTCTAGCAGGGGAAGCAGGTGTGTACCCACAGGTGTGTACTAGGAGGAAGCAGGTGTGTACCAGTAGGCGTGTACTAGCGGGGAAGGCAGGGTTGCTAGCGGCTGTGTGCTGGTGCACCGGGTTCGGGTGTCTCTGCAGACCGGCAGCCCGGGGCTGCACGCGGGCAGCGCTCGGTGAGGCTGTGGGCCATGCCGCCAGCTCCAACTGGCTGCTTGCAGCCGTCCCTCCCGGGCTCGCGGTGTCGGTGTCCTGCCCCGCGCTCCGCAAGGCTCCTGTAGCAGCGTGCGCGAGCTGGCTGGGCTGCGAGGGCCCCAGCCTGTCCTGCCAGGCAGGGGTCAGGTTCCTTGGGGACTGACCCCCCTCCCTGCCGTGCTCCCCCACGGGCACCGGGATCCCGGTGCTTGCGTTCCCAGGTGGGCACGGTCCTGCGCAGGGTCCCAGGATGCGCAGCCTGGCTCTGGGGCACCAGCTTCGGCCTGGGAGCGCAGGCCTCCTGCTCGTGGGAAGCGTGGTGCAGGCATGGGCGGGTGTCCGGCTGCATCGGGGGGGCATTTGAACACTGCTCAGTAACGGGGGGGTTGCTCTGCTGCATCCACTAAGGACTGGGTCTGGCAGGACCGGGGGGAGCGGGAAGGGGCAGCAGAAGCTGCTGGAGGAGGCCCGTCGCCCCCTCCACCCCTTGCCCCAATGGGGCTTTCGCCTTGGCCACGTAGCACTGATGGGCCACGCCGGGGACTGGCTCCCGTGGGGGACACCAGCCCTCGCCTTGCCGCAGAAGCACAAGCCGCTCGCTGTGGGGAGGCCAGGCTGAGCAGGGCACAGTTTGGTGGAGGGGCTCCTGGTCACCCCGATCCCCGCGCTGGGCTGGCTCCGAGCTGGGGCTCCCGCCTCTCCCCCTCCAGCTTCCCTGGCCTTCTCCTAGCCTGGGAGGTGCCCGCAGCTGCACCTGGGCAGCCCAGGGCTGGGTTTGCTGGCGCCTGCCGGAGCCGTGCTGCCCCGGCCGTGGGTGCTGGGAGCTGGGCTGGGCAGCTGACGGGGCCACGGGGCATGTTTGCACAGCCTCTGGCCAGGTTTCAGGGCTGGGATTTCAGCGCCCTGAGGTTCAATGTTCATGCAAGTCCTGCAGCAACTCGGAGAGCGGCTTCGTTAATGATTAGGTGCATCTGTCCATGGCAGGAGCCCAGACGCCCCTGGCACGGGGCTCTTTGAGAGGGGCTTGGCAGCATCCCATGGAAAGGGCAGGCGTCGAGGCCATGTCAACCTTGTCGCCTTCCCTCCCCTAACCCCGCCTGGGTGCATGCAGCCTCGGTCAGCAGTGCCATGGGAGGTGCACCGGTACCCTCGTGCGTTCACATGTGCTGGCCGTGTCTCTGCAGCGGGGGTTCAGCCTGGGCCTGGGGTCTCTGCAGCGCCCACAACCCCCCTGGCAGCAGCAGGACGTTGGTGGCTGCAGCCCCCCTGCATCCCAGGGACAAGGGCAGGGGCGATGCCTGGGGCTGCGTCAGGGGCCACTGTTGTGTTGCTCTGAGGTTGGACAAGGGGTTTATCTGAGCTGGTTTGAGTGGGGCTGATCCTGCCTCAGCTGGGGCAGGACTGGATGTGACCCCGTGGCTCTGGGATTTTCCATGATCCTCTGCTTTGGGGGCTGGAGCGACTGCTCATGGCATCCGCGGCGCAGCTCCGTGGGCTTCCTCCGTGCTCGCTCTCACCGCGAGGAGATGCCGATCGCCGGAGCAGGGACGATGCTGAGCAGCAAGAACGGGTGCAGCCGGGCCTGGCGCGTGGGTTTTGGGCTCCCCCGTTCCCTTTGACGGCGAGTCTGGCTTTGAGGGGCTGGAGCAGGATGAGTGCAGGTGGGACGGGGGGACTCGAATGCAGGCTCCTCTCCCGCTGGAGGCTGGTCAGCGTCGGTGGGGGGATAGGGGCCGACCGCGGTGTCCGGTCTGCAGGGTTGTGCGGAGCCGAGCGCGGGCAGGGTGCCTGGCTGGGGCTGTTTCAGCAGCCCGTGACAGGAGCACGGCTCTTCCGTCCCCCCTTTCCTTTCGGGGCGCAGGGGAGAGCGCAGCCACCCCGGCAGGAGCTCACAGCACCCGAGGAGCCGGCTTGTGACCCCAGCATGGGCGGCACCGATTCCAGCTCCGTGTCCAGGCGGCCCGTCCTGGCCTCTCCCGCGCTCGCAGTGCCGGTGTCGTGTCAGTGCGGGTCTGCTGGGCTGTCCCATCATCCCGCGGGCAGCTCCGTCTCGTCTGTCTAACTTTCCAAAGGAGGCCAAGGTGCCCGAGTGCAGTCCAGCAGCGAGGTCTGGCAAGCCCAGGCCAGGGGCAAGGGGCAAAGTTTGGGCGGTGCGGGTGACTCACCATTGCGGGGGGTGGAGCAGGGCATTGCCATCGTGGCAGCGTCATTAGAGCATGGAGGGGTTTTGGGAAGGATCCTTGCTCTGCTGCAGAGCAGAGCTGGTTCCTGGACGCCGGGCAGCGTGTGGGAGACGGGAGCTCAGGCCCGACGATCCCAGAGCCCCTCTGGTCTGGACAGACAGGCAGACGGACAGAGCTGGGGTACAATGGAGATGGCCCTTCCCCATCCCAGAGGCAATGGAGGGGATATCCTAGCCGGAGACCGGGGGCCAGAGCTGATGCAGGTGTGGCTGCACCTGTGGGACTGCTGCCGCGTCCAGCATGGGTGTCCCAGCAGGGTGGATGCGACCAGGGCCAGCACCTCCGGGCATAGGACAAGTCCTCTGCCCCGCCGTGAAGGATGCCATCCCTTGCCCTGCGCTGCCTGTGCTCCCCGGTCAGCCCTGGCTGGAGGCAGAGGAGCAGCGCGGTCCATGTGGGTGCAGACAGGCATGCACCATGCCGCGGTGCGGGGCCAGCGGTGGTCCCTCGGGCAGGCGGCAATCCCCTGGCAGGCGCGCCATGCCACGGTCCTTGGCTCTTCTAGTCCCGGCAGCCTGGGCACATGCGGTCGACGTAGGGTCGATTGCAGGGATTCCTGCTCCAGGCGGGGTGCATGTTAGCTGAGTGCAGGGGTGGCCGTGGCAATGAACTGCCAGCCGGGTTGTCCGGGGAGGCTTGGCAGGTCTGGCAGGGCAAAGGCTGGGACCTCGTCCAGCCCCTCCTTGTTCAGGGAAGACAAATGCACACGGACCCGGGTCCAGAGCTGGGCGCTGCAGCAACCAGGGGTGCAGAAGGGCCTGGCGAGGCATTGCCGGGAGAGGGATGTGTATGTGCCGCTGGGGTGAGCGCAAGTGGGCGAGTCGTCCTGGGACGACCGTAGGCAGCTCCGTAACCCCCTGTGCATGCTCTGCTTGGCCCCTGAGCCTGGCTGGCCCTTTGCCCGTACGCCGGGACGGAGGTGTGGTACAGAGCGGCACGGTGCGCCAGGCTGGGCCTCGCCCCCGCGCCCGACCACGGCACTGCTTGGAGCGCCAGCTGGCGCTGCGGCGTGCCGGGGGAGCCGAGCCCGGCAGCCACTCGACTCGCCCGACCAGTCTGGGCGGTGCCACGGGATGATGCTGACATCGGGAAAGACCGGAGCCTCTGGTGCCAGAGCCGGGGCGCTGCCGGGGCTGGGACCTGGCTCCGGGTGCCCAGGGCCGCGGGCGGGAGGGGTCTGCGTGGGCAGCAGGGGCGGGTGGGTAGTGGGAAGGAGCCGTTGTGAGCCCCCGAGGGACCCGAGACCAGTGCAGCTATCCCCCGACGTGGGCACCCGCCATCCCCGCCCTGCTTGCATGCAGCTGCTCCAGCTGTGCCCCCACCCTCTGCTGCAGCCCTGGCCTGCGCATTGCACTGGTGCTGCTGCAGTGCAGCCCGGGGATGGGAACTGGGCTGCGCCAGTGCTCCTGCTGGCACTGGGTTTGGACAGGGCTGGTCCGGTTCAGGCCAGGGCTGGACTAGATGTGACCCCTGGAGCTCCCTGCCAGCCCCACGGCTAAGGACACGTCTGCCCTTGCTCCCATCGCCACCGCTGTCTTTGGCCCCACGGGGCAGCTCCTCCCAGGATTTGGTTTCCTCGGCCCGCGTGGCCTGGGGGTGGGGGTGCGCCGGGGGCCACAGTGCATCACCCCTGTGGGGTCCCGGTGCGGCCGAGCTCTTCCCACATCCTTGCTGGGAGCCCACCCCTCTCTGCAGGGCGGGCGGGATCCTGAGTCCTCATCTCCTCTGCCCCGGCCTGACCGCTGCTTTTCTGTCTCTGCAGATTCATTTGTGAACAGCCAGGAGTGGACCCTGAGCCGCTCGGTGCCGGAGCTCAAAGTGGTGAGTACGAGCTGCGCCGGCCGGCATCGCCTGCAGCCGCGGCTGTCCCGGGACCCCCGGCCCTGTGCTGGGGGCTATACCCCTGCCTGCTGGAAAAGGGGTCAGTTCCTTGCACGGGGCTCGGGCTCCCACGGGGGTCATTCCTGCGGATTGGGATGGGCCCTGGCCTGGGGCAGAGGTCGTAGAGGTCGACCTAGGGTGCAACTCGGAGCCTATCCAGCGACTCCTGCGCTAGCCCAGCTCGCCCGCCCGGGCTGGAGGGGCCTGTCTGAAGGAGATCTCACGGGGCACGGTTCCCCGTGACACCGTGCAGTTCCTCTGCTCAGCGGCTTGTCTGCCGTCACGCCATGGCGCTCTTGGCCAGGGCCGCCGAGGTGCATCCTCCACCTCGCGCTCGGGACCTGCACCTGGCTGGGCTGACACGCGTGTTCTCCGCGTGCTGCTCCTCGGCTGCGTGTCAGGGGCTTGTCTCTGTTTCACAGCAGAGCATCACAGGTCTGTCGCGCTGTCCCGCGGGGCAGGGAGCAGAGGCTGAAGGGAAAGGGTCGGGGGCTGAGCAGGGGTTTCCCCTGCTCCTCTCCCACTTGCAGCCTCCAGCATTTCAGCTCTAGGCAGGGCTGATGCAGAGCCCGTGCCCCTCACGCCCTGCCCCAGAGCCACCGATGCCCCTTTGCTCCAAGCCCTTGTGAACCTGGCTGAGCTCTCGGCTCCAACCACGTCTGGTGCCGTGAGTCCACCCTTTAACGCCACGCCGGTGACTAAGATCTTCCTTGTCGGTGCTAGACTTACTGCCCACTTGTCCCATGTTCTGACCCTTTGTGCTTGCTGGGGAAGACAAATCCCGGGTGCCTTTCTCTTCTCCGTAGAGTGTGTTGCAAACCTTCTCCATCCCCTCTCCAGCACCTCTTTCCTACCCTGGCCAGGCCCGGCCTCGTTAGTCTCTCCTCCTAGGGAAGCCCCTCGCTAGCACTCAGCATCCTTGTTGCCCTTCTCTGCACCTTCTCTCTCTCCTGTCTGAGGCGCAGGGGCCGGATCTGGGCACCGTATTCAAGGTGTGGATGTATAAAGGGACATTATGATACCTTCCGCTTTGTTTGCAGTTCCCTTCTTCATTGTCCTTACCATTGGGTTTGCTGTTGGAGCCGACATTGTAATTGTTCACAGCGACCCCCAGATCTCTCCCCTGTTCGGTAACCGCTGACATAGGTCGAGCCCATCCCGGTGCTCCATCGACTGAGCTGTCGGACAGCTTGGGTCCAGCTAGGGGCGCTCCTGTCCCTGGCGATGGCCATTGCGGTCCCGTTCTGGGAGCTGCGAGGGAGCCAGGCTTTCATGCGTGCCCCTTGTCCCATGCTGGCTCTGCACGGTGCTAATCGCTAACCAGGAGGGCGCGGGGGGCTGCGCCATGCACGTGAATGCTGCCCAAAGGCGCTGTCAGTCCCCCGCCCTGGGTCAGAGCCAGAGCGGTGCATGTGGCGGCGCAGACCTTTGTGATGCCTGCGGGTAGCGAGAGCTGGAGCGGCCACATCTGCTTCCCTGGCGACGGTGCAGGGACTCGGACGTGGGCTGCGATTGCAGCAGGCGACGGGGGGTTTGACTGTGTCGCGTGCAAGCGTGGCGCTCTTTTAGGGAAGCGCAACGTAAGTGGACAGACATAAGCTGGTGCTGGCAGGAGGGAGCATGGCGAGCCCAGGATAGGGGGTGCCGGAGGAGAGGTGGGCACGCCATGGTGAGGAGATTGGCAGTGAGCGCTTAGCTCTGGGCAGCTAGAAGGAAACCCCCGGGAAGAGAGAGATCAAGCGGGAAGGGAAGAACAAGGCAGGTGGGCCGGAAACGTGGGACGCTGGTGTGACGAGAGGTTCGGGAGAGATGGGCTGTTGGCTGGGGTGAGCTGTCCGCTGGAGCCGGCCAGCCCGGGGCAGCGGGAACCTCCCTCGCTGGCCCGGCTGCCGCCCTGGCGCTGGGATCCCGGGCTGAGCATGGCCACGGTAAGGCCTTGCCGCCTAATGCAGAGCTGGCGTTTTGTGCTGGTTTTGTTGCACGTTACACTTAGCACGCATTGTTTGTGTTGTAGCTGGCTTGTGTTTTGCTGCTTGAAAGCTTGGCTGTAAGTGCAGTTAGTGCGTGCTAAGTGCAACATCTGACAAGGCTCTTGCAGTATTTTGGAGCATCCATTTGAAATCCCTACACTTAGCAAACCCGGAGGCTCCTGGACCTCTCAGCATTTAACACCCCTGTCGCAGCGGGGCATTGCCAGCCCTCGTCCCCCTGCTTGACCCAGGGCAAATTCAGGGGCTCTCGGTGTCTGGGGGCAGTGGGTCTTGTAGCTGTGCACAGGGCTGTCGTGTAGTGTTAGCAACAGGTCGGACAAGGCCATGTCCGAGGTGCTCTGGATGGGGCTGATCTAGCTGTGAGCTCCGGGGGCCCGGCCAGGTGCAAGCATCTCCTGGTGCCAGGAGCTCCCCGGGACGGCTGCCCCAAGGCCGTGGCAGTGCCTTCTCCTGCATCTTGGGGTGGAAACAGACGGCATCTTTGTGCCCCCGTAAAAATGGTGATGGCAGCACAAAGGCCAAGCAAGCTTGGCCATGCCCCTTGTTGCCCTACAAATGCCCCAGAGCTGTGGCCGTGGCAAACGCAGTAGCGGTTTCTCTTGCTGTTTGCTTTATGGTGCAGGAGTGTGGGCAGCCTGAGCCTTCCAGCTGTGCGGGGCTGGTGCTCCCAGGGCTAGGATTTAGAGAGACCTTAACACACTGGAGGATTGGACCAAAAGAAACGAGGTTCAACAAGAACAAGTGCAAAGTCCGGCACTTAGGAGGAGCAATCCCCTGCACTGGTGCAGACTGGGGGGACGGGCTGGGCAGCCGCTCTGCAGAAAGGACCTGGGGGGACAGGGGACAAGCAGTGTGCCCTTGTGCCAAGAAAGCTAACAGCATGCTGAGCTGCATTGATAGGTGTGTTACCAGCAGGCCACGGGAAGTGATCCTTCTCCTCTATTTGGCACTGGGGAGGCCACATCTGGAGTCCGGTGTCCAGCTGTGGGCCCCCACTGCAGAAAGGAAGTGCACAAGTTGGAGAGAGTCCAATGGAAGACAATGAAAATGGTTGTGGGGCTGGGGGACAGGACTGGTAAGAAGAGGCTCAGTGAATGGGCTGGTTTAGTTTGCAGAAGAGAAGACCGAGGGGGATTGAATAGCAGCCGTCACCTCCCTGCAGGGGGTTGCAAAGAGGATGGAGCTGGGCTGTTCTCAGTGGGGGCAGACGACAGGACAAGGAGCAATGGGCTCAGGTTGCAGCAAGGGAAGTTGAGGTTGGATATTAGGAAATGCTTTCTGATGAGGAGAGTGGTGAAGCACTGGACCAGGCTCCCCAGAGAGGTGGCAGACTCGCCGTCCTTGGAGGTGTTTAAGACCCGGCTACACAAAGCCTTGGCTGGGATGATGCAGTTGGGGCTGGTCCTGCTTTGAGTAGGGAGATGGACTAGATGTGACCTCCTGGGGTCCCTTCCAGCCCTCATTGTCTATGACTGTCTTCAGGCTGAGGGTGCCGGCTCAGGGGTTTGGAGGCACTTGGGGCTCTGTCTCACGTTGGGCACTTGCAGCGTATGGCTGCAGCTGCTGGTGGCTGCATCCCGTCCCTCTCCTGGCCCCTATTTTTGTCTGCCCTTCGTCTTGAGAACAGGCTCTTGAGCATGGCGGTGATGCATTGGGAGCATCGCCCTCCTCAGGGCAGGCCCTTGCCCAGCCACACACCCACTGGCGGCACCATCCTGTGCTGGGATGCTCGGGAAGCCGGGCACGGGAGCTCTGCCCAGCGGGTACCGGTGGGGCTGCCTCCTAGAGCAGCATCCGTGCACAAAGGGCATCACGTCCTGGAGCACAGGTACCTGTTTGTCCTGAGAGCTGTGCTAAATCTGCTTTTCTGCCCTGTAACGGCATTGCCCCGTGTCCTGCCTTCTGCAGCAGGGCACCGCTGCTCTCCCTTCTTCATGGCAGCCTCTCGGGCAGGGGCGGCTGCAGGGGGCAGTTGCACGCCTGCTCCATCCACGCTGCCGGGAGGGGCAACGGCATTTCTATCCCACCAGTCCTGGCATCTCTCTCCTGCAGAGCGATGCCCTGCCGACTGTTTGTAGCGCTCGCTAAACACCTTAACTCCGGTGTAGAAATGACTGACAGCGAAGTGTTGGGGGCAGTGCCAAGAGACTCGATATTGCTTTGTGGATCTGACTAAGCAATGTACGTTCACTGTGACGACTACAGGACTAATAATGTGATGCCTGCTAATTATTTTGACTCTTTTTTTTGTGTGCTTAATTTGAGTTTTTTAAACATATTATCCAGCAAATGAATGCATGGTCCAGTAGTTATATGTGTTTTTGCTTTGATCTTGAATAATATAGCTCTAGCTCCCCGGCGTTTTAGTAAAGCTTCTTGTTTCTCTTTACCTGGAGAGACATGCGTTGTCACATGTGATGATGTACCATGCCATCTGCGCCCCCCTTTCCAAAATCCTCGATCCGCCCAGGCTCTCAGCTATCGGGGGCTGCTGTCCCACCCCTCCCCGATCACCGTTCCCTTAGCTGAGCATGCCCCGTCCTTTCCACCATCCAGTTGCTGCCGTGTGGGAGCTGCAATACAGGCTCCTGGCTGAGAAGGGCGTCTGCCCAGCCCCACTCTGCCCTAGGCCCTCCCTGCAAAGCAAGGGGCGGATGCTGGCTTGCATCCCGGGGGTGCAGCCTGGCCACTGACCCGGGTTTCATGGGGTCGTGGCAGGGCATGGGGGTCCCGCGGCTGCGTCTGAATGGTGCTGTGGCTTGGCAGTGCCCGGGGGAGGAAGGAGCCGGCTGGGGGAGTGCGCACTCATGCTCACCTCTATTGCAGGGCATCGTGGGGAACCTCTCCAGCGGCAAGTCGGCGCTGGTGCATCGCTACCTGACCGGCACCTACGTGCAGGAGGAGTCCCCAGAAGGTAAGGCCATCCCCAGCTGCAGCCCTGGGCACCTCGTGGGGTAGCCTGCACCGTGGCCTGGGGGTTCCCCTAGACAGATCTCCCTCTGGGCAGCTCCGGCCTCAGAGCCGCGGCTGCCCCCACGCCTGACGAACTGCTCTGCTCTGCCCTGCTCTCCAGGCGGACGGTTTAAGAAGGAGATCGTCGTGGACGGTCAGAGTTACCTGCTGCTGATTCGAGATGAAGGGGGCCCCCCTGAGCTCCAGGTAAGGGGACCCCCCTCGCCCCCATGGCACCTGCCTCCGAGACCCCTGTCCCCAGCCTGTCCTCCAGAAGCCCCGGGAAGGGGCTGTGGTCTGGAGCGCGGGCAGCTGGATCTCACTACACTGCGGGGAGGCCGAGAGGGGCTTGCAGCTACGGGGTCTTGCTCAGGGGTGCTGTCCCTGCTGCCCAAGCCGGCCCCAGGTCCCCGCGGCTGCTAGCTTTTCCCTCGGCTGATGTCCCCGAAGGGGGCACGGGGCCAGGGCTGCACGGTGATGCCTGGTGTTTCCCTGCCAGTTCGCGGCTTGGGTGGATGCCGTGGTGTTTGTCTTCAGTTTGGAGGATGAGATCAGCTTCCAGACGGTGTATAACTACTACCTGCGGCTCTGCAGCTACCGCAACACGGCCGAGGTGCCCATGGTGCTGGTGGGCACGCAAGGTGAGGGCGGCTGCGAGCCGGGCGTCGGGGCCTCCCCGCATCCCCGAAATGGGGCAGGACTCCCCCGGCCCTCGGGCTTGCCCCAGCACCCTAGAGGCTGCTGGCGTCCGCGTGCACCTGGCTGAGCTCTGGGCCGGCCCCACGGTGAGCCCTTTGGAGCCAGGTGCGTCCCAGTCTCCTTTGACCTGCCACTGCCAGGTCTAGTCGGCGGGGGGGTGGTCTGGGCTGCGGCTGCTCCCCACCACGACGGCGCGGCCGAGCCAGGCCAGCTCAGAGCCCGTCCTGCCAGGCCCCTGCCCTGCCCTGCCCTGCCCCAGGGCCTCGCGGGGGTCTCCACTGGGCGCTGTACCAGGCTGCAGCCCAGGAGCAGGAAAAATACAGCTCATGGGCCAGATTTGGCCCACCAAGGGATTTTGTCCGGCCAGTAGCGGGTCCCTCAGCCCAGGCATAGGGGCAGCCCAGGCCACAGTGCGTGTGGCCGGTCCCACCGCCCCCAGCTGCAACACGGAGCTGGAGCGGTGCGGGGCTGAGATTACAGGGCAGGACCAGGGGACCGTGACAGCGCAGGATGGACCCGGGGCTGAGCCGCGACCCGCTGCCCGCACGCCCCTGCGATTAGTGCCGGCTCTGCAGGCAGGGATGGGCGGGGAGCAGAACACAGCTCTGCATCAGCCCCGCGCTGTCACCGCCTGCAATCCCAGTCCTGGCCCCTCCTGTCCGCCCCGCTCCCAGGTGCTGCGCCCCGCTCGCCTGCCCACAGCCCCGTCCCAGCCGCTGGCATCTTCACACCTGGGCCCGAGCTCTGCCTCCCAGTCATTACCAACCACTGTCCAGTCCTTGCTCCCTGGCTGTCGTCACCAGCTCACAGCTGGTCAGCCGTTCGGTCCGTAATAGCCGTCCCTATGGAGCCTGCGGTGCTCGGGACATCGAACCCTGCTGCGCCGCAGCGAAGGAGTTGGCCCCATGGGCGTGATGAGGGCAGCCCCGGGAGGCGGGCGGCATACCTATGACATACCAGGGTGAAGTTACACCACACGTGGCCCATACTAAGGGCAGTTCAGACACGAGTGTCTGCACATTAAAGCTCATTAATGCGTGTTAACTGCCCCTGAGCATCTCTAAGTGACCCACTTCAGGCAGAGATGACTTCTGTGCCGTGCTCCCAGCTCGTATTAGGGTAACTTCAATCTGCTCCATGGGGATAAAACGGGCATTTTGCAGTCTTCCAGCATCCCAGGATGCACTGCTCCCAGCCCCCCTAGCCCCGCCCCTGCTCACCAGCCCCCTGGTGGCACCTCTAGAGCCATGCAGGCAAGACACGGTATTAACCCTTCAGGGCCCCAAGCTGGGAGCCCTGGACCTCTGCCCAGGACGGGGCTGTGCAGGGTCCATATCCTGTCTAGGGAGAGCTGGACGGACCTGGTGGCCCTGGTGGGTGCTGTCTTGGCCCCCAGCGGGGCAGGGGAGTGGTCCCAGCTCTCTGACCTGCCCCCCACCCCTTTGCTTCCAGATGCCATCAGCGCCACGAACCCTCGCGTCATCGACGACTCCCGGGCCCGGAAGCTCTCCAACGACTTGAAGCGCTGCACGTACTACGAGACCTGTGCCACCTATGGCCTGAATGTGGAGCGAGTCTTCCAGGACGGTAACTGTGCAGGGGCGGGCCAGACAGGGCACGGCGCCCTCTCCCTTCCTCCACGCTGTTCTCGGGCTGGTGCTTGTTGTTCGAGCTGTGCCGTGGGGTGTGATGGCAGCCCTGAGGAAGGGTGCCTGCATGAGAGGCAGCCACAGGGTTTGTGTCGCGGCGGGTCTGGGAGCTCGCCGGCTGCTCTTCTTGTGGCAGAGTGGGCAGGTGGTGCCCTCGTGGTTGCCCCCTTCCCCCTGCATGTCCTGCCCCTCCACGGGCAGTGAGGGATCCCTTTAAGCAAGCCTTTCACCCCTCGGGGGCTGGCGACCAGGGCTCAGGGCCCAGCTGTGGGCACTGGCAATGTGCAATGCATGGCGTTGGCTCTGGACTAATTTCTCAGCATCTGCAGTCACTCGAAAGGGGCTCTGGAGTAACGTGGGTCAGGAGCAAGGTGCTGCAGACTGGAAGGAAGGAGGACATGGCAGGGAGCGGGCAAGGCAAAGCAGCAGCTGCCTCCCAGAAAGGGCCTCGTCAGCTGCTGCATGATTTCCGGCTCGTCAGAAGCGCGTTTGCCTGGGCCTCTGCCCCGCTGCTCCCTGCCCTGTGCCCAGGCTCTGCCTGAGGCAGAGAACGAGGAGCCTGTCCTGGGCCAAAAGGGTGGCAGAAGTGGGAGCAATGCGGCGGAGGGTGCAGGCACACGGCATGCGTCCTGCCAGGAGGGGATTGCCTGGAGCGGCTACACGGCCTGTTGTCCGACTGCAGAGAAAGTACATCTGAGGTGCCAGGTGTTGGGTCAGACCCCAGGTCTGTCTGGCCCAGGCTCCGGCGTCCCACGGGCAGAGAGCAGAGGATGGAAGGGAGAGTGACTGGGCCTGAGCAGGGTTTTCCCCTGTTCCCTCTCCCTTGCAGTCTCCAGCATTGCAGGTCGAGGAGGTTCAGATTCAGAGGTCGTGCCCCTCGTTCCCGTGCTCGCTAGCTGCTGAGTCTCCTTTCCTGCAGAAAACCTAACAACTTCCCCAGAGCCACTTGCCCTGCAGTGAGTGCTGTGGGTAGAGGCAGGCATCGCCAAGCCGAAGCAGGTCCGCTGTGGTGGGATGCATCCTGCCGCAGCCGATCCGCTTCCCCAGGCGACCTACACATCCACCCTGGTGCTGCACCGGGTCCCCTGCCCAGCGCAGGGTGCGGGGCAGTTGTCCCTGTGCCGCCCAGCGCTGATCGGAGCTCGCCCTGCGCGGGGTCAACACGTGCGTGACTTAATTCTGGCTGCACGACAGCCTTGCAGCAGGGATCGGCCTGGGAGCACCCGGGCGCATCTGCGGGGTGCTGCCAGTCAGTGCGAGCTCTGCTGCTATCCAGGGCTTTTGCCAGTGCCCTGAAAATAAATGTAAAATCAGCTGCTACTTTTAAATCTGCAGGTGAGACAGAAACTGGCTGTGTGGGGGGTAAGGCCGGGGTCAGGGCAATCCCATCGTGCGGAAATCTCAGTCTGCATGAGCAAAACGGTACAGCTGGAGGACAAATTACACCTGGAGGATGGAGGGCATAGCTGAAGGCATCTGCTCTCCTGCAAACCCACGACTCGATGCGAGCGGCCCATGCGATGCTGCAGCACTGAGCGCAGGCCACCCTCAGGGGAGGACCTGGGACCAGGATCGGTGAGGAGCATTCCCGCCTGCACGTGGAATTGGTGAGTGCGGCGCTGGGAGGCTGCAGCACTGAAGCATCGAAGCGTCCTCACTGAGACCCTGATGAGGGGCAAAGAAGAGTCGTAAGAGTGATTCAGGGGCTGGAGGGAGCTGTGGGCAGCGGAGGCTGGAGAGCTTGAGTGGTTCATCTTGGTGCAGGGAGATGGAGTGACTGGTCACAGCGTGCAAGGACCTTCGCAGGGAGAGGACAGCAGTGCTCAGCACACGGTGCAGAAATGAGCAGCTGAGGCCAGAGGGAGAAGACGGGCAGCTCCAGCTGGGAACACGGCATTTGGGGAGTCAGCAGCTGGAGCAGACCAGTGAGGGCAGCCACCTCCACTGACTGCGGTTTTCAGACATGGATGAGGCCTGCCTGCCAGGTGCTGAGATGGGTGCGAGCCCTGGGTTCAGCACCAGGGACCATCATGAAATTCTGCAGCTGGGATTTGCCGATCAGACCCTGTCCCTTCGGGCTGCAATGTGCCGTGCCTGCTTGCTTCGGTCTGCTGTGCCGGGTCGTGCTCTTTGCTGGAAGCCCTGGGGCAAGTGCTGCCGTGCACGGTGTGGAGCCCCTGCGTGCCCGCTCGCTGGCACCAACAGCCTCAGGACCTCTCCACCTTCGCCCAGTTCTTGATCCGTGCTGGCAGTGGCAGCCAATGTGCAGCCACGGGGAGATCCAGCGCTAGTCCATGTGATGGCACGATGGGCTGCGGGCCCAGGCTGCAGCAAGAGGTGAGGAGTGAGACATGAAACGTGCAAAGCAGGGACGAGGTGCCGTGTGCTTGACACCCCTAGCCCCAGGGATGCTCAGGGAGGCTGTGGGGAGCAAGCAGCGGCAGGGCCGGGGGGCGGGGCGGTGTGTGTGGCCCTGTCCTGCAGGTGAGCCATGGCTCTTTGGGGCTGGAGGTTGCAGCAAAGCAGGTTTAGACCAAACGCACTTGAAGCGCGGCCTCATGGGCTTCAGAGCCAGGCCAGGAAGCCTCTGCTGGGTGCTGGCTGTCATGCACAGAGGCTGCCTCTGCCCCGGGACCTGGCCTCCCCATGACAGGAGGGCTCCAGGGGCTGGCAGGGTCTCTGGCCCCTGCCGGGGTCCCCACAGCAGGAGCCTGGGATGGAGCATGCAGCCGCGGTGCTGGAGCCTGCTCCTATCAGAGCCGCACACTGGAGCAGGGTCTTCCAGAGCCCAGACGGTCAGAGCTGCATCCCACGGCTGCCACTGCAGCAGCGCCGGGGCTCTCTGCCACCATCACTGCTTCCCCTGAATTGGCCACTTTAATTTTCTTTGCTCGTTAACCCCGGGGGCCAGCTCAAATGGTCTCTCCCACGGTCCTGGGAACCTGCCAGCCCCTCTGCTTTAGCCCCAGGAGGACGGGGCCGGCTAGAGGAAGGGGACCCACGTGTCGCGGTCACTGTCAGGCTAGCAGAGCTGGACCTGCCTGTGTCTGCACCTGGCTTAGAGGCCTCTGGGAGCGCCGTGCAAGTGTGCGGCAGGGCAGAGATGCAGCAGGGTCTGAGGGCCCCGAGTCTCCTCCGGGGCCTCCTTGGGATTGGGTCTGGCCAAGGCACGTCTCCCAGGAGAGGCTCGCGGGACGCCTGCCGTGTGTTCCTCCCCCGGGGCAGGAGAGACGTGGCTGGGATTACAGGACTTCATGTGTCACCGCGGTGCTGGCCAGCCTGCTCACGGCAGGGGGTTCCCCAGGAAGGTCTGGGACAAGACCACTGCTGCAGGCTGGGGTGGGGACGAGATCAGCAGCTGCAGGACACTTGGGGCAGCGTGTTACGTCGTTAGGCGGCCTGAGGGCTGGGGCTGGCATCTGGCATGGTGCGGTCTCTGTCGGGCAGGCAGGGAGGTGCCAAGAGCTGGGCATGGGCTCCAGAGCAGCGGGGTCCCCTGTGGTGCAGCGGGGTCCCAGGCGGCTGGTTGGAGACCCTGTCGGACGCAGGACGTGGCACTTCGTACCACTTCCGTTCACCCTCCCGGTGCCGTGCTTGCCCTGGCAAGTGTGGGGCTGGGGCTCCTGCTTCTCCCACCAGTGTCAGCAGCTCTGCCACCTCAGGCCTAGTCTGAAGCACTCACCCGTAAGCCCAGCTCTTGGGGCTGGAGGCACAGGAGAGGCCAGTGGTGGGGTGCAAGGACCACTGGCTGCGCTGCAGCATTGAGGGTGACTGGCAGTGCTGGCTGCAGGCTCCTGCACCCCGCCCCATGTGGTGGGCCAGTAGGGGGCGCTCCCACATTGAGCCGCCCACCTCCCTGCGCCGCCCACCTCCCAGGCTCCGAGTGCCTCCCTGGGGTGCCTCCCGTCCGGCCGACCCCTTCCCCGGAGCACCCCCGCTAGCCTCGGGTG
>NW_005843061.1:241295-241918 GCF_000455745.1 Alligator sinensis
CCCAATCGTGGCCCCAAGCCGACCCATCTCCCAAGCATCCCTGGCTACCTGGGCCCGCGCACAGGGCTGGGCCTTTCTCCCTGCCCAGGTGACCAGAGCATCACTTCCCAGGCGCCAGGCTTTTGTCATGCAGACAAGATGGGAGATCCCCGCCCTGAGGGATCAACACCAGCCTCTCGGGCTGGCTGAGACAGATCTCTGGAGAGGGGCACCGACGGGGGCATTTCTGCCACACTTCCCCCCCCTCCTTTACAAGCTCGGACACGGGGCCTCTCAGGGCCGTGGGTCCGGGCGTGTCGGTCAGGGAGTTCCCACAGGATGCCAGAAGAAGAAAAAGGGAAAAACGTGGAACATGAAACAAGTTGTGACAATAACAGATAGAAACCATGAAACCTGATGGCAGTCTTACACTAGTGATCTCCTCACTAGTCCCGAGGACCCACTACCCAGAGTCCTTTCGTGACAAGGCATCCGCTATCACGTTCTGGCTTCCTTTTATGTGTTCAATAGTAAAATTAAATTCCTGCAGCCGCCAGGCCCAGCGTTGCAGCTTCGCATTGGTGTTCTGCATGGTCTGCAGCCACTGCAGCGGGGCATGGTCCGACAGGACGGTGAACTGTTGT
>NW_005843061.1:246121-246751 GCF_000455745.1 Alligator sinensis
ACTGCAGGATCGTCTCCCTCTCGGTAGCGAGCGAAGGCGGAGACGTCCAGTTTGAGCTGTTCCCCGGACGCTTGTGGAGGGTTCGCGTTTCCCCCGTTGGTCTGCAAATGGAGCTGAGAGTCGAGCTTTTTCTGCTCGTGCTCTATCTTTTGTGCCTCCAACTGGACTTCCCTCTCCATCCTCTTCTCTTCCAGTTGTTCCCGTTCCCTCTCACGCTGGGCCTCCAGTTCCATCCTTTTCACTGTCAGCTGCTCTTTCTCCAGCTGTCGTTGTTCCTTCTTTTCTTCCCACTCCATCCTTTTCAGCTCTCTCTCATGGAGTCTCTGTTGCTCCCTCTCGGAGGGTGATCTCCCGGCAGCCTCTGGGCTTGGCGAGTGGGTGGGTGTTCCTGGGTTGAGCCCAGGACTTGCCGAGCGTGAAGCTGACGCTGGTCCTGACTCGCCAGTACACAAGAGTTTAATCAGCTCATCCTTCTTTAGCCTTCCCGTTGTGTGAAGGCCTCTCTCTTTTGCCAGTTCTTTCAGTTCGGGCACAGTCATCCGGACATACTCATCCGCCATCCTGACTCTCTACCCTATCCAGTCGACCTGATGCCAAATTAGAAATTGTTTGCTCAAGGGATTTCAGTGA
>NW_005843061.1:247312-254820 GCF_000455745.1 Alligator sinensis
GCAGCATGCGGTGATGAGGAGAGAGCCAGGTTCAGATTCACCTGGATGACCGCATGGCTAATGGCTGCCCTTCTTCCTGGCCCGGGCCTTTTTATAACCCCTCTGACCTCAGCATCCCGGTCCAACCGAAGCTGCCAATACTGGCCACAAGCCGACCCATCTCCCAAGCATCCCTGGTTACCTGGGCCCGCGCACAGGGCTGGGCCTTTCTCCCTGCCCAGGTGACCAGAGCATCGCCTCCCAGGCCCCAGGCTTTTGTCATGCGGACAAGATGGGAGACCCCCGCCCTGAGGGATTCAACAGCAGCCTCTCAGGCTGGCAGAGACAGGGCTCTGGAGCCCCATGCACAGCGCTGTGCGGTTCACCCTTGCTCCATCCCCTGCCTGCCTCTCCCCAGGTGAAGCCTCCTGAGCTGCGTATGCCCCACGCTCCCTGCTGCCCATGGCTCGGAGCCATCGCCTCCCCCTTGGTTCATATGCCAGTGGTCTCGGGGTGCACACTTGCTGGATAGAGGAGCTCCAAGCCAGGGTCCCAGCACAGTCGGATCTCACCGAGCCCAGCTGTGCTGTAGTCTCCACAGAGGGAACTGTCTGGGAGGAGCATGACAGACCACGCGGGGAGGGCAGGTCGTGGCACACCAAAGTAGCCTCCTCCTGCCACAGACCAAGGGCCAGGGGCTCCCCACTGAACTGCACCATGGACCTGCAGCCTCCTCCCCTGCCTGCCTTGTCCTGCCCTGCTCCGTTTCCAACCGCCCGGGAGCCATGGGGAGCATGCGTGCACTCTGAGCCCCTGGAGGGATCCAGACAAGGTGGCCTGAGCAGATCCTAAACTTTGGAAAGGACGTGTGGATGGTGAACATGACACAGTTTTGTCCAGTTAAAAGTAAACTAGAAGCTTCACTGATATCCTGGGGGTTCAGGTCTGTGTGATTTGGTTTAAGATCGAAGCAAACCCAAATATCACTTCATCGGAATGAGATGAAAGCAACCTGTGGGGCTGTGAAATAGGAGGTTCGTGCCCAGGAGCAGCCAACAGACGGAGGCAGAACGGAGGAGAGCGTCATTGGTGAAACGTCCAGACAGTTGCAAAGAGGAGCGCGTCGTTAACATGTGGAGTGCAGAGATTAGCAGGAAGCGGGTAGATGGCAGTGAGCTATGAAGTCACGTGACTCCCTCAGCGCTGCCTGACTAGAAATGCCACTGCCAGTGTCAGCACCAGACTGTTGGGTTTAAGGTTCGGGTGGAGCAGGGACCAAAGGGGGTGGGTGCCGAAGCACCAATGCCCCCCCGGACCCACCATGCAGGTCGTGTGCGAGCAGCCATCCTCAGCCGGCTCCTGAAGAGTCCAGGAGGCTCTGGTCCACATGCTTGGCCTGGGCATCTGCCAGCACCTGCCCCGGTGGCGTGGCCTGCGTGCATTGGGGCCTGCTGGCCTTCGCCTGGGCCACGGAGAGGGCGAGAAGCCTCCTCCCTCCGCTTGGAGTGACGCAACTGTTGCTGCCCAGCCCGTCTCGTTGCATCTCCATCTCGCCAGGCCGTGGTCACAGCCCCGTGGACACGGTCTCCAGCCCTGCATGGGGCCAGTGCCCGGCGTGATGGGGGCCCTCCAGTCGAGGCCCAGTCCAGCGAGGAGGTGGGGAAGGGCGTGCAGAGTGGGCCTGCTCCTGTTCGTGGGGCCGGGGCTGTGCGGCTCGGCCCCGTGGTGGAGGAGACCAGAGGTGCCTGGCCCCTTGTTGCAGGGGAGCGCTGCTGGTTGGGGGCTCCCCGCCTCCCATGCTGCCTGCTGCAGCCTGGACAGCCCCTGCATGCGGCTGGCACGGCAGCCCTCAGTTCTGCATGCTGGGAGGTGGGCAGACTGGACCGTGGGCTGCCGGGGGTTATGGCAGGGCAGCCCAGGGGAGGGAGCTTGGTGTCTGGGCTGGAGCTGGGTGGTCGGGGCCATTTGGGGCACGTGCGGGGCTGCATCCCTGGTCCTGGTCACTGGGGAGCCGGGTGTGAGCAGGTCACGGGTTAGATTTCCCCAGGGCCAAGCCCAGGGACTGACTGTAGCCCACAGCGCGGCTGGGGCCTCTAGGAAAGCTGCCGCCTGGCCTGGCCCCTGACCCTGTTCTCCTCTTGCAGTGGCGCAGAAGGTGGTCGCCCTGCGCAAGAAGCAGCAGCTCTCCATCGGCCCCTGCAAGTCCCTGCCCAACTCGCCCAGCCACTCGTCCGTCTCTGCGGCCTCCATCCCCTCTGTGCACATCAACCAGGTGAGAGCGGGGCCGCGGCAGGGCTGCCTCCCCCACCCGTCCCGGGGCACCCCCTTCCGACCATGCCCCACAGGAGATGCCTCCCACACCCACGGGGAGAGCGCTGGGTGCAAGCTCCGCGGCTCGGCCCTGCTGCCCGGGGGCTGGGGATGGGGACGGTCCCTCCTGCAGCACAAGGGTCCCCCCCCGGGATGGGGCACAGCCGGGAGGTGCAGATGGGGGGCGGGGAGTTATCGTAGGCATCAGGGAGGCAGGGCTCAGAGATGCCAGGAGAGCCCCTGGGGCTCGTGGGGGCCCTGCTGTGCTGCTTCCCCCATGCCGGGGAGGGGGCTTTGCAGCCCCGGGAGGAAGCAGAGTCTGTGCAGCAGGGGCCAGCTCCACCAGACCCCGAGGGAACCAGGCAGCGGCAGAGCGGGCCAAGAGACAACCTAGAAATGACCCCTTGGGCGCTTGGCCTCAACTTTCAGCAATGTCGGCGATGCCGAGCACAGGGGCGAAGGCCGGATGACTGGAACGGGGCACAGAAATTGGGTGGCTGTGACAGCGCTGGCAGCCAAGCTTGGAGAGCTTTGAATTGGAAAGCCCTGGCACGTGGCCCTGTGGCCTTTTAGCAAGGACCTGTAATGAGTCCAGCAAGGCTGGCATGGCCCCGTGTGACTGGAGAGGATCCTGCATGGGTGCTGGGAATGGGAAAAGGGAAGCATGTGGTCCCGGGCAGCTGCAGGTCCAGTCGCGGTGCTGCATCAGGCAGTGGAAAAAGCCCCGAGGAGAATGGAGGAGGGTATACAGTCGGGCGGGCGTTTGCCAGATGGACCCACCTGCTGCCACTTCCACCCTGGGAGCTGCAGAAGGGACGCAGAAGAAACCGTTGCTCCAGGCTTCAGCAAAGCATCTGGTCCGGCGCCTTGTGGGAAAGCGTTGGCTGAAGCGGGGTTGCCGCACGAGCCGCATGGGATGAAGGCACTGGTGAAACGGGAGAGGACGATGGGACGACGGTGCACCATGCCAGCAGGGAGCTAGTGTGCTGCAAGGAGGCTCTTGGCATGTCCTTGGGACGGGTGTGATGTCATGTGTCCATCTACGACCTCAACATGCATCATCAGGACCGGCTCGTGGGATCAAAGCAATGGCCCCTCCACTCAGGTTCAAAGCACTGGTTATATTTTGGGTCAGGAAGGGATTTTCCCCATGCTCAGACTGGTCCAGACTGGGGGGTTTTGCCTTTCTCTGCAGCAGGGTCGTGGCTTCGGCCTGGGTCACTGCAGTACCCATGCCCCCACCCTGGCAGCAGCAGGACGTTGGCAGCTGCGGCCCCCCATATCCTGGGGGTTTTGCTTAAGTGGTTGGATTGTAGACTTGTCTGAGCTGGTTTGGACAGGGCTGGTCCTGCCTCAGGTGGGAGCTGGACTAGATGTGACCTGTGGAGCTCCCTGCCAGCCCCGCGGCTCCATGGTAGGACCAGGGCATCGCCCGGAAGAGGCGGTCGGTTGAGGCAAGAGAATGGGCTGAAGTTCAGTGGTGCACGAGGCAGGGTCGTGCCTGGGGGAGCCACGGACAAGAGCTGCTGCCCCGAGGCCAGTGCACGTGCATCGGGAACAGCCACGGAGGAGCGGGGTCTGGCGCCCCAGCCGGTCACGGGATGGCAACGGGCAGTCCTGTCAGGCACGGAGCATGCAGCCGGGATGGGACATATCTGCATCGCTGTGCCTGCCCTGGTGAGCCCTTGGGCTGCAATCGCTGCCTAGAAATGCACCAGCTGGTCAGAGGTGGGAGCTGTAGAGAAGCAGGAGCCACTGGGCCTGGGCAGGTGGGTCAGGACCTTGGGGGGGAGTGAAGCAGTCACTTAGCAGCTGTCCTGCGGCAGGGCATGCCCGTGCAGGGCGCCCAGAGGAGCCAGCATGGGCTGAGGGCTAAGGAGCAGGCGTGGGATCAGCCTGACGGCTCGGACAGTCCCCAGGAGCGGATGCCGCTGCACCCCGGAGCTGTGGGGAGCGGGGGGCTGAGCCTGGGCAGGGGGCGGCTTGTCCTGAGCCTCCGGGTGCCCCAGGGAGAGGGTGACAGTGGACCCAGCTGCTCCAGGAGAGGGGTGTCCTGCTGGCATCGTTCAGGGCACCCGAAAACTAGCTTGACGAGTAGGACAGAGGCTGCGGCCTGCTGTGGCCAGAGGCTGAGGACCTGGGCCAGGTTACGGCGGAGGCCTCGGGACAACCTGGGGTCGGCACAAGCCAAGTCTGTGCAATGGCCCACGGGGCTGAGCCCGGCTCGCGGCCACGGGCCGGAGAGCCAACAGCCAGCCCAGGAAGGACCATGAGACTCGTCGCATCTGCATGTGGGATCTCGGCAGCTGCGCCCAGCTGGGACACCCACAAATCGCAGCGCCCCAGAAAGTGCCCAGGGCCTCTGTGGGGTCCCCCGAAATCCCTGCTCCGGGCAGGCAGGGAGGAAGCCACCCTGTGAGACGAGCCTGGTCCGTGCCGGGTCCCACCTCCACGACTGCCTGTCCCCACTGCCTGCGTGGCTGTGCCGGCTCGCGTCTGGAGCGGGGTTAGGGTTAAGAAGCGGGGGCGTCTGGCCAGCAGCTTTCTCGGGGCTGCACGGGCCCCGCCGCGTCCCCGCACCGTTGGAGCCCCCTCCCGCTACCCCAGCAGCATGGGACAGGTGCGGTGCTGCGGGTGCTCTCCAAGCCTGTGATGCTTCCCGACGCCTTGGCCCACCCCAGGCGGACCCCCGCACCCCGGGGCTGACGCACACGGGGCCGATAAGCCCTGATGCCTCAGGCCTGGATCCCAGCCCCGAGCATCTCGAGTCTCGTCCTCGAAGCAGCAGAGAAGTCCTCTGCCCAGGCTGGTCACGGGGCAGAGGACAGCACCCAGCCTTGCCGGGACAGCCAGCAGCAGACGTGTCCTTTCACGCGTCGTCCCTGCAGCAGAGCTGGCGACAGCCCCCCATGCACGGGCTGCAGGGATGCATCAGTCGCCTCCACGACCGCGGTCCGGGGCCCTCCGGAGCCTGCTTCTCCCGGGACCAAAGCTGGGACCAGCTGTGGGCGGCAGGGGCTGCTTTGATGCCTGGCCCGTGCTTGCTGCTCCCAGGGCAGGGGGTGCCTGCTCGTGCCCCGGGGCGGGGGCTTGGCTGTGCTGGCCGGCCGCCCCCAGCACTTGTGCAGAGCCGTGTCCGGATGGACAGAGCTCCCAGCTGCCCGCATGGAGCCTGCACTCCCACGTGGCCAGAGGCATGCGGCCTGGCGAGAGGGGAGCCATCACCCCAGTCGTGACCATGCCTCCCTCGAGCCCCGCTGCCTGCGGTCGAGGCACCGGTGTGACCCCAGCCGACACGGCCGGCCTGACCCCGAGGGGCGTCTCCGGAAATCGCCCAGTCCCTTTCGCCTGCAGGTCTCCTGTTGCCAAGCAGCATGGCATCTTTAGCTCCGTTTTAGAGGTGGGGACACTGAGGCGCAAAGGGTCACGGCTCTCCCCAGCCCTGCGGCCTGGGAACGGAGCCCTGGTTTGCTGTGTCCCAGGCCAGTGCCCCCGGCCCCGGAGCCCTGATGGGGGGCAGGGGAATGGGATGCCTCCAGCCGCCCTCCCGCCCGGCCCCGCTCACCCTCTGTCTCTGCCTCTCAGGCCACCAACGGCAGCGGAGCCTTTAGTGACTACTCCTCCTCTGTGCCCTCCACCCCCAGCATCAGCCAGCGGGAGCTGCGGATCGAGACCATCGCCGCTTCCAACACGCCCACCCCCATTCGCAAGCAGTCAAAGCGTCGTTCCAACATTTTCACGGTAAGCGCCGCGGAGCCAGGCCGGTCGGGGACGGGGGAGCGGGGCTGCACGTGCCCGCGGCCGTGCATGGTGCTGGAGGGCTGGGGGGCGGGCCGCGGGCAGAGCGGTGCCCTGCGCCCGTGACGGCCCCTTGGAGGGCGGGCGCAGGGGCCTGGTGGGGACGGCCACAGTGCTGCCCACACCGGGGTGCGCACGGGTGGGGGTGGCAGTGCCCTGCCGGCGGCAGGGAGCGTGGGCACCCTCTCTCCTGCCCCGCAGGGAACGGCACGCGCCGGGCTGGGCGCTCGGTGCCGACCGGTTCCCTCCGTGGTGTCGGAGCCCCTCTTCTCTGGCGCCCAGACCTGCGCCGGCTGTGGCTCTCGCCGGGCACCAGGGAGCTGCTGTGGGGCCCGGGTGAGTCTGGGGTGGGGGACCGAAACGAAGCAGGGGTCCGAGGAGCCGGCCTGGCTTGGGGACCCCTCTCCCCGGGGCGCTGTCTGCTGGTTGTGTTTGCACCCGCCCCGGGCACACGCGGCCCCGTCCCCCCGTCGGCTCCGTGCCCACACGCTCCCTGGGCTGCCCCCCGCCACCTCCACGACCCCCGGGTCGTCCTCCAGCCCCTTCCCCCACCTGGATGCACCTGCACACGTGCCCGTGCCTTGCAGACACTGTCCTATGCTCCCACGCAGCTCCCCTGCCCCTGCGCACACACGCAGCCCCTGCCAGCCCCGTCCCACGGCTCCCCGTGCGTGCACCGGCCCGCGGCCCTGCTGCACTCTCGTCCTCACGGCGCGCGCCCGCCTTCACCCGCCGTTCCGTCTGCTCACGCTCACGCTTGCTGCCGCGCTCGTGCTCCATTGCGCTCATCCTGCTGCTCGCCCAGCCGGTCCTGAGCTTGCCGGCGGCTCGCCCCCGCTCCGGCTGTTAGCTGCCGTCCCCCGCTCGCTTGCTCGCTGCTCTTGTGCTTGGGGGGCGGTGGGGCTTGCTGCGGGGCTTGCGCTTGCTCGCTGTGGACATCGCCCTGGTGCCGGGGCTCCCGCTCGCTTGCTCGCTGGCGCGTGCACACGGCTCCCGTTGGAGGCTTCACCCCATTTGGTGGCGGTGGCGGCAGCAGCTCCTGATGGCACCGATTCGCCCCTTCCCGCGGCTGGGGCAGGGCAGGACAGGGCAGGGCAGGGCACTTCTTCGGCCGAGCTGGGCCGGCAGGGCCAGTCCTGCCGCGCGTCCCTCTCCCACCCCTATGCGTGCGGGGCAGGGGACCCCGGGTCTCTTTGCAGAGGGGGTGGCCGGCAGCGTGTCCCCAGAGAGCGCCGGCCCCAGGGGTGGGTGTGCAGGGCCCCTGCGAGGGGCCTGGCATGGGCAGGGGCACCGAGCCCTGTGCCCTGGGTCCGAGCGGCGCACGCGGTCTCTTCCGTTTCCTCCCTCCCTCCCTCCCTCCTGCTGCGCTCTGCTCCGAGCCGTGCCCGCTCCCCCGTTCGTGCAGGCCCCGAGCTCTGGAC
>NW_005843061.1:254850-256961 GCF_000455745.1 Alligator sinensis
CGCCCGCCCGCCCGCAGCCGCGTGTCCGGGTTCTGAGTCTAACTTGCCAAACTCTTTATTCTTTCGATATTTGCAGATATGTGCCACTGTTTCCAACTTTTCATCAACAAAAAGGCCTTTCCAACTCCTTCCAAATTAGAAGATCCAGGTGGTTACACGCGGCACCTCTGTACAAATTCTCTCACTTTTCATTGCCTCTCCAGGGCCGGATAAGGGATGGGCACTGGGATTGATCTAAGATTAAAGGCTCGCCCGCCCTCCAGCCAGCATGGGCCCCCCTCCCGGAGACACGCAGGAGCCTTTTAAGCCCCCCCCAATGTAAAGTCTAGGAAGCGCGGAGACGGCCTGCGCCTGCACTTTAAGCTGGGACATTTCCGGGCCTGCCGGATGCTGCCTAGGCACTTTCCGCGCTCTGGGGATGCCGGGCGACGACCCTCGCGGGATGGAAAGACCTGCAGAGCCGCCGGGACCGGGCGACGGCCGCGAGCGGAGCTGGAGGGGCCGAGGGACGCTTTGCTGCCTTAGCGCCTGCTGCTCGCACTCCGGCCCCCTCCTTCCTCCTGCATTTCCTGCCGCTGCATGGACTCCTGCTCCTCCTCTCCTCCTCCTCCTCGCGCAGAGCAGCCATCTGTGTCTCTCTAGTTCTCCTCTCTTTTCACCTCCTTGTTCAGTCTGGGCCCCCAAAGCCAGCGGCTCGGTGCCCCGGGCGCATGGGGCGCACCCCGCGGGGCGGCGTGGGAGGCCGGAGGGGCCGGCCCCGCGCCGCCTCCCTGCCATTGTTGTGACCCTGAATGTATTGATTGTGCTCCATGCCGTGTATGACTTGGTATTTCCCTCTGTCTGATGCACTTTGACCGAGTTCTGCTCGACAGACTGTATAGTTCATATTGTATTTATTGGAGTTTGCTCTCACCGCTGCCGGGGACCGGCCGGTTTTGCTCTTGGCTCTCTAGACGTGTGATCGGTATTTATTGTCCATGCTCTTTTGTAAGGGGTGGGTCTCTCCGCCCAGTGACCTGTGCTACTTTGTATGGTGCAAGTGTGTTCACGGAATAAACCTGTTGGATTAGTAGCGGTGTCCGTTCCTTTCACTGCCTGAGCCCCCCGCTTCCATCCGTGCTGCCCTGCATCCCATGCCATCCTGTCTGTGTCGCCGCGTCCTGTGTGCCCTGGGCGGGCGGACGGGCTGGGCCGGGGCGTGGGGGCCGGCTCACCGTGGCACCCTTAGAGGGGAGGGGGAAGACGACGGCTTCCCCCAGCCCCGGGAGACCCTGCCCGGGGGTGCGTGCCGGCACCGGAGCGGCGGGGGGGGCATGTTCCCTCCACCCCGGCCCAGCCTCTAATGCACCTGTGTCTCTTCTCTTCCAGTCTCGAAAGGGCGCCGACCCGGAGCGGGACAAGAAGGTGCTGGAGTGCAAGGCGGACAGCATCGGCAGCGGGCGCGCCATCCCCATCAAGCAGGTGTGCCGGAGCGGGACCCTGGGGTGGGGACTGGGGGGACCGGGGCCAGTGAGGGACGTGGGAGTGGGGCCGCGTCTGTCTCGGGTCCATCATGTGTTTCCATGCAAGTGTCGCTGTCGCCAGCTCTGCTGGGCAGGCGTGCCTGCCCTGCGCACATGTACTTGTGAGCTTGCTGGCGTTGTGTGTGCATGTCCTGGCGTGTGTGCGGGCAGCTGCATGGGGGTGGCCCTGTGCTGCTGGCAGGGCGCTCCCCAGCAGAGGGCAGCAGTGTGCCGCTGCAGCCGTGCAGCCTGCGCCCGCCACTGCCGGGCGAGGAGGCCGCCCTGATCCTGGGGAGCGCAGCGGCTGCAGGGGTGGCCCCGTGCTCCTCTGCCCGGGCCCCGGGAGTCGCCACGTGCCCCAGAAGCATCGGCCCAGCTCTCTCCTCTGGCTGCTGCTTGCAGGAGGGATGAGACGGGCAGCAGCTGCCCCTGCGCTGGGTCTCGCCCTGCAGCCCCTCTGGGCTGGTGGAGGGGGGGCTTGGCTGCAGGACAGGGCTGGGGGTCTCGGCAGGCGAGGACAGGTCAGCTGCATGCACCTGCCGTGCCCCTTCCTCAGTGACTGCCCTGCCCCGGACCCAGAGCCTGGGCTGGGGTGGGGTGGGCTGGGCC
>NW_005843061.1:257000-258153 GCF_000455745.1 Alligator sinensis
GCAGACACAGGGCAGCCGGGAAAGGGGAGCCCCCGAGGCAGCTCCTGCTAGCCCTGAGATGCCCCCCAATCCACGGGCCCTTTGCCGCGCCTGGTGACCTGGGGTTGCTTTTCCAGCTCTTCTCCATCGCTGGGAGCCCCGTGGGTGCCCCCTGCCAGCGTCCCCTCCTCCCCTGACCTCAGGCCCCGCGGGGTAGGGCAGCTCCGCTCGGGGCCCGCGCATGGAGCCGTGCCCCGGAGAGAGGTGTCTGGGGGCTCGGGGCCATGCGCTCGGTGCAGATCGGGAGGAGGCATCACCAGCAGGTGCATGCACAGGCACAGGCGCACTCCCTTTCCCCAGGCCCTGGACCCGGTTTGCTCCCTGCAGGGGGTCGCATCCTGCCTGCAGACTGTGGCCGTGCTCCCACGGCCCTCGCACGGCTGGAAGGGGGGAGCGTGCTGCCTCCAACTGCCTGTCCCAGACCGGTGCTGCCGGGGACCTGCTTCTTGTCCCTCTTGAGCCCCCGGTAGAGGCTTGAAACGGAGACTCCCAGTGTTGTAGGAACCTACCTGGGCCCGAGCCAGTCCCTCCGGCCCCTGCCCCGGGCACCCGGTCCCCTGTGTCCTCCCGGCGGGGCCTGCAGCTGGCTGGATCTGCGGGGCCCGGGCTGGCTGTGCAGCGGGAGAGCTGCTCCGCGCCTCGGAGAACTGGGTTAATTGGGCCGGGAGGCTGGGCTGGCCGTTGCTAGGAGCCAGCTCCTCGTCGTGCATGCGCTGGATCCTTCTGCGCCGGCTGCTGCAGCGTGCAGGGCCAACCCGGTGTCCCCGGGCCCCTGGCCCCACTCGGCTTGGGCCGCGCGCTCCAGCAGGGCCCGGCGCGGGCGGCTCCTCCTCGGTGGGAGCTGGGATCATGCTGGGAGCTTAGATTACATTTAAATTGCCATTTGCATTTTCCAATCAATACGCGACTTTACAATTAAGTTTGGTGTTAAAATTCTTCGCGAAAAGTGAGTGGAAGGGAGATTTGTGGAGCAAACGAGTCCTTTGGGGGCCATCGCCGCTCCCTGCTTCATTACGCTGCATATTGCTGCTGCTGCTTTTACTGTGCGCTGCCACGATCCAAGCGCCGCGCGCAGCGATGGCGCACGGGCCAGCCGGCGCGGTACGACGCGGGG
>NW_005843061.1:258259-262462 GCF_000455745.1 Alligator sinensis
AGCTGGAACCAGGTTCCTGGCTCGGGGGCACCGCAGCCTTTTTCTGACAGCTCCATGTCGCTGCCGCATCTCACCGGTGCCTCATTCCTCTCCCTTCTTCCTCTCCTGTCTGCCTGCGTCTTACGGCCATTTGTGCTCCGGGTTTCAGGGCAGGGAGCAGCTGAGTCTCTGCACCCCCTGCCTTGGACCACCGGGCCTGACCCCCGCCCCAGCCCCGAGACACGGGGCCCTCGTGCGCCCCCCATGCCAGCATCGCCAAGACCGGCAGAGCACCTCCCCGAGGGACCCAACCTGCTGCTCCACACTGGGCGAGAGGGGGGTGCCGGAAAGGCATCCTGCCCCCAGGGACTGATGCCGCTCATTAGAGACCATCCCCAGGGGATCTCCTGGCCCCTCTTGGAGGGGCTGGAGCTGCCGCGGCCTCTGCTGCAGGCAGTTTCCCAGACTGCGAGTCGTCCCTGCCACTCTTTTCTGAACCCTCTGCAATTGCTCCACGTCCTTCCTGAAGAGCAGGCACCAGAACCGGGCCCAGCGCCCAGCAAGGGGCTGTGCAGGGAGGGGTGCCAACTCCCTGATGCTCCCCTGCTTGCACAGTTGCAGGTGCCACGCTGGGCACTTGGGGTCTGGCTATCGCTGCCCGGGCGCCCCATGCCCTCTAGGTCCCCGTTCCCCCCGTCAGTCTGGCCCACGTCCTTGGGGCCTGGAGCCAAGGAGGCTCCTAGCCACGTTGTCCCAGCCTGGTCCGTGGGACCGAGCCGTCCACCCCAGGAGTCACGGTCGTGCTTGTCAAGTGTGCACTTCTCCCAGGTCATCCCTAGACAGCGAAGGCTGCTGGGCCATGGGCTTGGCCGTGTAAAACCCTGCTAGAAAGACCTCAGACACCTCTTTGCTAGTTGTACCACCTCTGCCGTTTAACTGGTTTTTTGCCCATTGATGGCTGTCTGCTGTGAAAGTTGCCTGGTAGTAACCGAAATTTCTGGCCTGGGGCTCCGGCCGCTTTGCCATAAATCCCAGTCTCACCAGACACGCTAGTGGACTTCCCTGACAGGATCCATTTCCCGTGAACCCCATTGACAGGCATGCTTTACACTATCCTCCTTTGCTCTTTACCGATGGCTTCCTGCATCGGCTTGTCCATGGTTTTACCTGGTGTTGATGTTAGGCTACTTGGTTTGTCACTACCTGAGTCATCCCTTTTTCCTTTTTAAATATTTGCCTAATATGAGCTGCTTTGTCATTCTCAGGTCCTCGGCCAGTTCTTTTACAACTCTTGAGTGCAGTGACCTGATCCTGTGGATCAGCAAACATGTGGCTTTAGCAGCTGCAGGCTGACATCCTCCCTCGTTACGGGGAGCACAGGACATGCTTCCTCCTCCCTGTACGCTGTGAACACAACGTCCTGCTGCTTCCCCAGCGGGGCACAGAAATGTCTGCTGACATCTCTGGCTCTCTGCAGTGCCACGGGAGGAAGCGCTGGAGCCCAGACTGTGCGTAGGAGCCGTCAGGCTTGGGCCGTGGGAGCTTGGCCACCTGCCAGGTCTGTCACAAACGCAGCTATCCCCAGACTCCGCTCTCCATCGCTCTTGTCCCCGGTTCTGCCCTTGCTTTTCTCCCCCTGAGCCTGCGAGCGCCCAGCCCATTGCCCTGCCTTGGCGCTCTGCTCGTCCTGCACTGCAGGGCTGGTGCCACGGCTGGATGTCGGGGCCACTTCTCTGGGAGCTGGGGCTCTGGGCGGGGAGTAGGGGTTGTGGGGCAGAGTCTGGGCTCGGGGGGGAGCAGGGCTTTGGGTGTGGAGTAGCAGGTGATGAGCGGGGCTGTGGGGCGGGGGTGGAGCGGGACTCTGGGGTGGTTAGCAGAGGGCAGTGAACAGGGCTCTGGGCAGGAGCAGGGGCTGGCGAGCAGGGCTGTTGGCTGGGGAGTGGGGCTCTGGGGTTTGGAGGAGGGCAGTGGGGTTTTGGGGGGAGCAAGGCTCTGGGGCAGAGAACAGGGCTCTGGGATGGGGAGCGGGGCTCAGGGGTAGGAGCAGGGCTTGGGGAGAGCGGGACTCTGGGGCAGGGCGCAGCGCGGTGATCAGGCCTCTGACGTGGGCGATAAGGCTCTGGGCTGGGGAGCGGCGCTTGGGGTGGGCTCTGGGGCCTAGAACAGGGCTTTGGGTTGGGAGAGGGGCTCTGGGGTGGGGAACAAGAGTTTGGGGTGGGGAGCAGGGCTCTGGGCAGGGAACGGGGCTCTTGGGAGTGAACAGGGCTATGGGGTGGAGAATAGGACTTGGGGAGAGTGGGGCTCAGGTTGGGAGCAGGGCTTCATGTGGGGAGCAGGGCTCTGGGCCAGGAAGCAGTGTGGGGAGCAGGGCTCAGGGTTGGGAGCAGGGCTGTGGGGCAGGGAGCTTGGGGTTGGTAGCGGGGCTCTCAGGGGGAGCAGGGCTTGGGACGGGTGCCAGGCTCTTTCTGCATGTCTGACCCATGGGCTGGCAGACGCGGGAGCCCCGCGTAGTCGGACTCGGTGCTCAGTGACCTTTCGTAGCCCTGCTTGGCCCCGGCAGTCCCCCCGCATCCTGGGGAGCTGTTGGGATCCAGCTGGGGAGGCTAAGGGGGCTGGTTCAGTCGCGCCCTCTCCAGACCCACCCGACCGAGCTGCTGGTGGGACGCGGGAGGTGCCAGGCGGCCTTGGGAGCCTCGTCCCCCTCCCGCTGCTTCTGGCCCCTGTGCCCACACCCCAGCCCCTCACCCAGAGCCCCCAGCTCTCTGCCCCTTGCTCCTCTGGCCATGTGTGACCACGGTGCCTCCACGCGGTGCCCCTGTGCCGCTGGCGCCTGCCTCCATCGTGCAGCCCCGTCGTGGGGCCCGTTCTCCTGCTGCAGTGGGGCGTGGGTGCTGGTGTCAGCCAGCGTGTGCCGCCGGGGCATGCAGAGGGCTGCGCTGCTGCAGGCGGGATCCGATGTGCGGCGGGATGCACACAGCACATGCACATGGAGCCGCTCGGGGTGATGGGGGGCATGGGGGCGTCTGGCTCCGTGCAGCGCAGCGTCCAGGCCCGTGTGGTGCCGAGGCTCGTGGCGGAGCGGGGGTGTTACCTCGAGGTTGGGCAGGGAGAGGGAACAAATCTCGGAGCCGTCCAGGCATCGTGGCCCCTCCTGTGAGCCCCAAAATATGGACATCTCCTGGCCGGTGCCTCTTCCCTAACCCTCCCTCTGCCAGCTCCGGCCTCCTCTGCCCCTGCTGTGGCAACAGCCGGGCTGAACCAGGCCTTTGCTGGGTGCTGAGCGCCAGCCTGGGCCCTTGGGGAGACCGAGCAGGGCTGAGGGGTGTGCGATGGCTGTTGGCTCGTGCTGGGCAGCCAGCAGGGCCTGGGAGCCTGGCAGGAGCGCTGGGGCGAGCAGGATCCAGGGCTGCCCTAGCCTTGCCCTTGCCTATCTCCTTGCCCCTCTCCCCTATCCCTGCAGCCGCGCTGGGGGGGTCCCGGCCTGGCGGGCGCTGACGCAGCTCCTCTCCTGTAGGGCATCCTCCTGAAGCGCAGTGGCAAGTCCCTCAACAAGGAGTGGAAGAAGAAGTACGTGACGCTGTGCGACAACGGGCTGCTCACCTACCATCCCAGCCTGCACGTGAGTGCCACCCGGGCTTGCGGGGCAGAGGGAGCCCCAGGAGTGGGTGGGGGTGCAAACCGCCTGACCCCGGCAGATGCAATGCTGCAGCCTCTGTGCAGCGTGTGCTGGACCCTGCCTTCCCCGGGTGGGCTGCTCCTTGGGGCCCTGGACACCTTCTCCAGTGCTGGCTGTGCCCCGGCTTGGTGCAGCAGGGGCGAGGAGCAGGGTGCAGCGAGGTTCCCGGCGGCTGGGTGTTGGGTAGCGGTGCCGCATGGCTGTGTGGGACCTGCTGCGCGAGGCTCTCCGCTGCGTGGCTCAGGCGCACAGCTGCCGGCCCCATCCATCTCTGTCGCCGACCCACTGCGGGGCTAATGGCTTTTCCCCGCTCCCTCTTGCACACAGCGTGCGGCGGGGACGGCGTGCACCTGTGGCATGGTGGAGCGCGACGTCCTCCGGACGGAGGGGATCACCGCGGCACGGCGCCTGGCCGCCGGGTGGGGAAGGCCGGCTCGGCTGAGCACGGGGCATGGGCAGGCGCGCTCTCCGAGTTGGGGCCTGGCATTTTATTACATGCTATAAAAAAAAAAAAAAAAAAGACAGAGGCCCCAAGAGGGGGCACGCGG
>NW_005843061.1:264077-272140 GCF_000455745.1 Alligator sinensis
GGGGAGCCCTCCACCTGCACCTCCCTCCCGGCCAGCTGCCGCTCGGCTGCGGTGGAGCAGGTTGGGGGCTGCGCGGGGGTGGCTGGGCCCCGAGCAGGGACCGGACCCCCCGCCCGGGGTCCCAGGGGACCCCCTTGCGCTCCGGGAACCCATGCCTGGGAGCCACGAAAAGCCCTGCCCAGAGCACCCCAGAGCAGCTCTGCCTGCCCTTCCCTGGTCCCGGGGGCTGCTGCACCCTCACGTCGAGGTGCCTCCGTCCCAGAGAGACCCTGATGGCTGGGGCTGGGCCCCGAGCAGGGACCGGACCCCCCGCCCGGGGTCCCAGGGGACCCCCTTGCGCTCCGGGAACCCATGCCTGGGAGCCACGAAAAGCCCTGCCCAGAGCACCCCAGAGCAGCTCTGCCTGCCCTTCCCTGGTCCCGGGGGCTGCTGCACCCTCACGTCGAGGTGCCTCCGTCCCAGAGAGACCCTGATGGCTGGGGGGTAGAGGAGACCCCGCAGGGCGTGGGGGGGCCGCAACCTGCACTGACCTCCTTGGCTTTGAGGCGGAGATTCGCGCCTGCTGCCGCCGGGTCCCAGCAGAGTCTTTTAGGGGGTGAACAGCGGGAACCCCTCCAGCCCTGGTCCCTGGGGCCGGACCCCACCAGCCATAAGCTGGGAGAGGAGTGCCCAGCCCCTGCCAGCCGGGTCCCCCCGTCTCTGTTCTGGTCCAGCCGGGGTCTCGTAGGAGCACCTGCTCCAGGGCACCGGTTCGGACCCACCCTAAAGGCCGCTCGGCTTCTCCGAGGTTAGGGAGCAGCACTGGCATCAGGAGATGGGCACTGGGGCTGGCCTGGAGCCCCCCGCCCCTCGGTCCCAGCCTGGCAGCTGCAGGGAGGGCAGGAGGAGGCTGCGTGCCTCCGAGGCAGGGGGAGGCAGGCGGAGGGTCCTGTGCCGCGTCCTGACCGCGCTGTCTGTGCTGCAGGATTACATGCAAAACGTGCACGGCAAGGAGATCGACCTGCTGAGGACGACCGTGAAGGTGCCAGGCAAGCGGCTCCCGAGGGCGACTACGGCCACGGCCCCCAGCGCCAGCCCCAAGACCAACGGGCTCGCCAAGGAGCGGAGCAGCACGCAGTTCCCGGGGAACACTGGTAAGACCAGCGGCCACGGCCACGGCGGGCACCCGTGCTCCCCTTGCACGCTGGCTGCGCCCTGTCTAGCCACGTGGGCAGCTGACACGATGCACAAGGAGCCTGGTGCTCCCTGCCTGACAGCCCGTCGTGTTTTATGCACGGGGGCCTGAGTTTGTCCTGCTGACAGGCAGCGCTGGGCAAGGCTAGTCCTGGGGGTGGGGGCGGTCTGGGCGCTGCGTGCCTGTGGGCGCGCGGATGCACGGTGCAGGAGGAGCCGGTGCGTCGCTCACTGCTGTGTGGCAGCGAGGCCTGAGACACGGTCTGGCTGGGTGTTGCGGGGCTGGAGGGCAGGGGTCAAGGACGGGCCGCAGCGTCCACGCTGCAGAGGAGATGGGCTGTGCAAGTTCATTAGCAGTCGCTCGGGGCATAGCATTGTACGTTGCTCCGTGCTTGGGCATCGTGCCTCATCGCCGTCCAGGCAGAGGGGTCAGCAAGGCAGGGGCAAGTCGGTGCACCTCCTTCCCTTGCCGTCTGGCGCCAGCTCTGCTGCTTTAGGGCCTTGGTTTTAATGCCCTGGTCTGGAAAATGGTTTCCCTCTTGCGGTGAGGTGCGGGGACTGGCTGCGCCAGGGAGATGAGCACCGTCAGAGCGGCCAGAGCTGCCTGATGCTGGCAGGAAGGTGCTCGTTTCACAGGGGCGAGAAGAGGCAGTTTCTTAGGGTTTCGCTGAGTTGACTCGGGGCTGGGTGGGGAGTGGGCCGTGAAGCCACAGGACTGTGGGGGCTGCGGAGCGAAGGGGGCTTTGCTGGGTGCTGCCAGGCTGGAAAAGGGTAATGGGCTTTGCAGCGGGCAAAGGGGATGGAGGGCCAGAGAGCCCGATGCCGGCCCTGGACAGGAGGGTGGAGCCGCTAACGTGGGACCCCGTCGGCTGAGAGAACCCGCGTCTCTCCGGTGGAGCCCGTCTCATCGCGCCAGCCTTGGAGGGGTGACCGCAGGCTCGCTGACCAGTCTGGCAGCACGTGCAGATGGGGAGAGAGCAGCTGGTGGGTCTCCCGGAGCCCAGCCCCAGGCCGGCCGTTCCTAGCCCAGCTCGTCAGCATCCTCATCAGTGACCAGGCGATGCCAGAGCTTTGCTGGTGATGGTTTCAGATGGCGTGGAGGGGTGGGGTAGGGGTAACCCGACGGCAGGTGCTCGGGGGGGCTGCAGCCGGGGCCCAGGAGAGGAACCGGCTTGAGGCTGTGGGAGCCCGGTCCACCCTGCTTCTCTGGAGGAGGCCGGGGGGGGGGCCCGCCAGTGCCGCCCGCAATGGCCTCAGCAGGTGGCAGACGATGGCATCCACAGCCGGTCTTGAAAGTGCAGTTTCCTGGCAGCGCGGGTGATGCTGTCGCAGCAGGCGCACAGGGGCAGGGGGCTCCATGCAGGCCGGGGTCTGCAGCGAGATGAGACCTCTCCCTGGTGCCCACCCGGGCCTGCTTGCATGGGTGGGGAAGGTGACAGCCCCTCTGGCCCTGGACGCTGGAGCCGAACTCTTCCCTTCCTGGGACTGGGACGGGATCGCTGCATCGACATCTGCTCGCCAGAACATGCACGACTCGCCTCGAGGCGACGTGTCATCAGGGCTGCACGGGTCAGGGGGGATTTGTCCCGTGATGCACAGCTGTCCAGGTGCGTTGTGTGTGTGCATATGTTTACACGTGTGTGCACATGTTTCTCACCTTACTCTGACACGCTGGGGCCAAGGCACCGGGCCAGGTGGCCCAATCCCCTGAGGTGGTGAGGATCTCCTGCCTCCTGGCCGAGGTCTGGGCCGGGCCTGCTCCCATGGCTGGACCTCGCGTTGGGCAGAAGTCCCCGAACACCAGATTTGGGCCTGGAGGGAAGCTCTGCTCAGACTGGGCTGCAGTGGGAGGCTCTGGGAGGACTTTTGGGAGCTTTCTGGAGCGTGCAGCCCTCATTATGCTTCCCCCTTGGACCTGTCAGGCACACTGGCGTTGCGTCGCCATCCTCCTCCTTCATTTTGCAGCTTTCGCCTTCTTCCAGCATCGTGGTTTTTTCCATGGAGTGAGACAGGGAAGAAAATCCAGGCAGGGACAAGACTCGCTGAGCCCAAGTGCCGGGTCTATTAACAGTTTTTAGATCTAATTAAATGCAAATAACTAGCATTAATGCCGCATTAAGGCTGAGCAATCAAGCCCTTAAAAGTCAGGAAATTCCCCAAGTGAAGGTGCCTGCCCCGCGTTACCTCCGCTGCTCTGCACTTCTTGCTGGTGTGTTAACCACGAGCCGCGCCGCCTGCCGGGGCCATGAACAGCTGGCGCATTGGCATCGCGATCCATGCCCGGGGAGACGGGCAGGGGTCCTCCATCCTCCCCCTCTGCCATCCTCCCTCGTCCCCCAGCCGTGCCTGGGCTGAGCCGAGCTGTGGGGAGTGCTACCCAAGCCGCAGGCCCTGGTCGCTGATGGGGCACAACCATGACAAGCTGGCTCCACGTGGACCTGCGGTCAATAGACCCCTGGGCAGGCCCGGTGCGGCCCCACGTGGCCGACAGACAAGCCCCCGTGGCATTTGAGACCCGGTCTGCACAGGACGTGTGCCCCGGAGCCAGGGAGCGTCAGGACGCAGGTGCCCTGTGCGGCCGCACTGCAGACCCCGGGCCCTTGCAGCGTGGTCCTGGCTCCCACGACCGTGCTGGGATCTCGCGGCCAAGCCCAGCCTCACCCCTTGAGGTGCCCTTCTCCTCCGTACTCGGTGCATCCCCGGCCGGGCCCGGCTCCGGTGCTGCCCCCCAAGGGCTGCAGCTGCACCCCACGCCTTTCCTGCCTGGTGGCCCAGAGCTGAGGGCATGGCTGCCCTGTGCTCCCGATGCGGGACATGGCACAGAGATATGTGCCTGGTTGGACATCTCTGGACCCGGCTTTTCCAAAGCCGTCCATGCCCAAAGCGCCGTCCCTGTGGCAGATGGAGATGGGAGCACGCGGCGCTCCGGGACGTTGGCGCCCAGGGCACCGCGAGGGATGACCGGGAAGTGGCTGGTGGAGCTTGTGGGACCTGCCAGAGGCGCACACGGACCTGGTGCCGAGGCCGGGGCAGAACCCAGCAGCGTCCCCGCTTCCTCCTGCCCTCCCCATGTGCCACTCTGGGTGCAGGGCCCATCCCGGCTGCCACCAGAGCCCTGCCCAGCATGTGGGATCGTGACACGTGTGCTGAGCAGCCAGACCCCCGTGCGTGGGCCGCCTCCGTCTGGCGCTCCTGAACGGCAGGCGCTGCTTCCGATTAAGGCAAGTGTGAATGCAACTTGCTCGTGGCGCTGCATTGGCACGTCAGTAGGTCCCCAGTGCAGGTTCGTGTCCTCTGCGTAAGGAAGTAGCTGGTAGCAGTAGAAAGCTGTTCTCCTCTGCATGGACCTGGTGCTAGGCAGGGGCGAGCTGTGCCTGGTGTCGGCAGGTTTTGCAGCTGCTGCCTCGGCAGCGGAGGGATGCTGAGATGGGGGATGTGGGTGCCCGGCAGGTCCAGGCTGCGTAGGGGCTGTATGCACCGGTAGCAGCCCCGGTGTCACTGTCACCTTCTGCACCAAAGTCCCACCGCACCAAGTGGCTCCTCTGCTCCTGGACTCCCCAGCCTGTGCTCCTGTCCCCACCTGGCTCCCCAGCTCCAAGCCCCTCTCCCCTGCAGCCCCTGGCCCACCACCTTTCCCTCTCCCCCAGTCTTGCCCTCTGCGCTGCAGCCAGGTGGGTCCCTCCTTGCTCTCCAGCAAGGGAACCCCAGAGAGGGCAATGGAGAGGCTTCTTGCCAGGAGGAGCCCTCACTCAGCCCCGGGGATGGCGCCTGTGCCCAGGCGGGAGGTGTGCAGGGCTCTGTGCCACCCTCTGCCACATCTCTGTGCCTGTGCACGTGGATACTCCAGGGCTGATTGCACGCCCAGTTTCCGCAGGCCTGGCTGACCGCACGGCCCTGACCTCAGGGTGACCCCTGCCACGGGTCAGTGCCTGCCCAGAGCCGAGAAGGGTTAGACAAGAGCATGGTTGTCACGTCAGCAGGGTTTACCTGAAGCTGCAGGGTCCGTCCCCAAGCAGATGCTCTGCTTTGCTCCCTGTGCAGACGTCCAGTTTGTGCCATGCAGATGCTGCAGTTCGGGCCCTAGCAATGCCCACGGGACAGTCAGACCCCTCTCCACGTGCGGCCTCCTGCTCCTATCGTGACGGGGTCCCACGCTGCCTGTGTCCCTCGTTCCCCAGCGCTTCTCGGTTGCATCAGCTGGTGACGTGGGGGGTTTGCTTCTCGCCCCCTTCCCAGACCACATCCACACCAGCGCTGGGTCCAGGGGTTCGTTCTGCCAGCCCTTGGTCCTGTCTCAGCTGGTGCTGGGGCTGTGCCGGCACTTTGCCTTTGACTCTCGCTGTCTCGATGGTTTCCCAGGAAAAGCTGTTACAAAGGGACTTGGGAGTTCACGTGAATGATGATGAAATGCGCAGGCTGCTCAGAGCACCTCCGAGCATTACTTATCGCTGTCTCCAGCACCTGGCAGCAGTCCTGGAGCACTCCTGTGAACTGGGGGAACTGGAAGGATTGGGAACAAGCGGATGGAGGGAGCCAGTGCTCAGGCCAGGGCAGGACACCTGCTCCAGGGGTCTGGACTCTCTCCCGCAGTAATGCACCGGGTTAATGGCCCAGGCACCTCTGCTGCCGGTGGCTGCAGGCTGGCGGTCTCTTGGCCTGATTTCCGGCCGTGCTGGTGCCACGCAGCTTCCCCGGGCAGCAGCTGGAGCGAGCCGTGCCCGGCATGCCTGCCAGCCTGGACTGCGTAGTGGTGGGCACGTCCAGGCAGGAGGTCCCTGCGATGGCTAGCAGCACTGAGCAGCAATGGCCCGGGCCAGATGCACCCCGCTGGGTTTGTCGGGCAGCCACAGAGGGGACAGGGCAGCAACCCCGTGGCCAGAGACTCTCGGGCTTGGCTGGGAGGCACAGCGCAGGAAATGGGCCCGGGCACAGGAAGCGTCAGTGCCCAGTCGCCTCTGGGGGCTGTGATGCAGGAACCTTGGTTCCTGCCCCCCGGCCGGACGCTCATCTCTCCCTGCGCCCTCTCAGCCCTGCCGCTGAGTGCAAGAGCCCCTCTGCGCCAGCCAGCCGCGGCCAGCTGCCAGCCCCTTCCCCGTCACGCCACAGGCTTGGTGCTGCCCCGCGACCCGACCCCCTTCCCCCGTGATCAGGAGGGCCTGGATCGTTGAGGCTCTTGTGGGCACGGCAGCAAGGGGTGGCGGGAGGCTTGGTGAGTGTGCATGGCCCTCCATGCATGGGGGGAGCGTGGCGGGGCAATGGTGCACGGGGCTATCCCCCTTGGCCGGTGGGGCAGGAGCAGGCGGAGACCCGTGCCCAGGAGCGGGAGGCAGAGGCGTGCGTGGAACGAGGGGCCAGGCTGCTGGGGTGGGCATGAAGCATCCCTGGAGACCCGTGCCCGGGGGCTGTCCTGTCCCTGCACGTGGTGCGGCTTCCCAGGTCCGCGGTCTCACGGGGGTCTGCCTGGGTGATCTGGCTTTCGTGTCTATGGCGAGAGCGACCCCGGCGTGCGGCGCGGGAGCAGAGCACGGGCTGCCTGGCTCCCCAGGGGAGAACCGGCTGCTGCCCAGGGGTGCGGGTCCCCGTTGGGGGTGTCTCACGGCAGGCTCCAGGGTACCGAGGAGGAGGGAGGAGATGTGTGGGGGGAAGAGGAGACGGGGCAGGCTGTGGGAGACGCTGCTGTCAGGGAGAGGCAGCAGCGAGGCAGGATGGTCCCTGCTATGCAGCATGGACTCCCGGGCCGGTGCTACCCAGGCCCTCCTCATCCTCGCTCTGCGGAGCAAGCAGGCCTCCCTCCCCGGTGCCCAGCTGTGCCTGCAGAGCCCCGGGTGACGGTCGTGCCATGGCTTTGGGAACCAGCGCCTGCTCTGCAGCAAGGGGGACTCCCTTGGCCCTTGGGAGGTCTGGGTCTCTTCCCTGCTGCACGCAGCGCCCGTACCGCGCAGCAGTGCCCGTGGCCAGGGTGCTGGCTGGTCTCTTGCAGACGGTGAGGCCCGGGCCCTGCAGCCCTGCCTCTCTCCGCAGCGCCGGCAGCTGAAGGTGCTGGAAAAGTTGTTGGTGAGTTGCTTTTAACTGGTGCATGGGGGCGAGAGCCACACTGGGAGCCCGCGTGGATGGCAAGGGCTCTGCTGGGTGCATGCACAGAGCCAAGGGCACATGGCCTGGGGCTGACCATGTCCACATGCAGGGGGCACGACACGGCCCAGATCCTGCGTCTGCGGCAGGGGCTGGGGCGAGCGCGGCCCCCCGATGCTCCGTGCGGCAGCGTGAGGCCCGGCTCCCCCAGGCCGGGGTTGCTGAGCCTGCTGTGATCATGTCACGTCGGGCTCCGTCGATGTTAACATCTCATTATCTTTGTTACTGTAATTACATTATCCGCTGCTTTATGCAGAATTATTCTCCGAGGACTAATTGATGGATCCATGTTTAATTCATTAATCATTAGCATCAAATTCGACAATTACAGTGCACACTGATTGTGGAATTTCAAATGTAATGAGGGGAGAATTAACAAAGAAAAGGGAAAACCTGTTTCCCTGGCACACTGCTGCTCACCGTGGGGGACAATGACATTGAGGAAGGAAGAGCGAGGCGGCAGAGCCTGTGCTGGGTCACGCGGGGCGGGACGCGAGACCTGCCGTCCACCCTGGCCTGCAGGACAGGGCACGGCCCGTGTCCCCCCTCCCGCCCCCGGGACCTGGACGGGTGTCCGTGCGCCAGGAGGGGAGCTCAGATCCGGGAGGGCAGACCTGCTGGACAGCGGCTGGGCTGGGCTGGGGAGGCAGCGGGGCCCCCCGGCAGCAGGGGGCTTGTGGGGTGCACCCAGGCTCGGGCGGGGGTTTGGGGTGTGCCCTCAGGACTCCCCTCCCGCACCTCTGTCAGCCCAGACCCAG
>NW_005843061.1:272150-273513 GCF_000455745.1 Alligator sinensis
CAACGGTGCTGCCCCTCCGCGGTCCCGGCTCTGCCCAGTGCTGTCGCCTCTCGGGAGGTCTCGGAGCTGCGCCCTGCCACGGTGCCGGCTGGGGCGGCGGGGGGCTCCAGTCGCCTCCCCTGCGTGCTCGGGGTTGGACCGGGCAGAGCTGGCCCCGAGCCCCGCAGAGAGGCGCTGTCCCCTCCGGTTCCGGGTGCAGCTGCACGTGCTCTCCGCGGGTCGCTGCAACGAGCAGCATCCTGCAGGCATTTGCTCCAGCACTGGCGCCAGCCCTAGCGTGGATAACTGGGGTAGGGGCATCAGGCGGCCCCCTGGGTTCTGCCTCCCCCACCCCACCCAGGCGTGCATGGCCCGGGCTGCCGGAGCTCTCCAGCACTGGGGCTCGGGTGCCAGGAGGGGAGCGCCGCCCCGTCGTGCTGCGCGGGTGCTGCTGGCTGTGCCGTGAGCACGTACTCTTGCTTCTGAGTGCCGTGCCCGTGCGGTGCCGGCCAGCCCGGCGCTCCCGGCAAGACACTGCTCTGCTCTTCCCCAACCGCTGCAGTGTTCATTGCAGCCGTGCAGGTACAGTGACTTTGCAGCCAGGCGCGAGGGGAGCAGAGGCAGCATGGAGCCTGGCCTGTACAGTGAACCCTACGGCAGGCTCTTTCGAGGGGCTTGGTAAAGTGACCACATCAGCTGCAGCAGGACCACCCAGCGCTCCCGCAGGGCCAGCCAGGGTCCACCCTGGACCCGCTCGGGCTGCAGCCGCTCTTCATCTCTCCAGCCCGGGATCCTGTGCAGTCCGCCCCGCTGCACCTGGGCACCGGGTAGATGACACTTGCACTTCCACGCTCGCACTGTTCAGCCCCAGTTTCTGCAGCCTCCTGGTGCCTCTCAGCGTTGGTGCCTGGGCAGCGTGCAACCTCGCCTGGCCCCATGGCACTAGGCTGTGGCTCTCCTGAGGGGCCAAGAAGTCGAGACTTGTGTCTCCGGCCAGTTCTGTGGCCAGGGGAGAAGCTGCCCTGAGTCCCAGGGCCCAGAGCTGGGGTTTGAACGAGTTTGTCCCGGAGCTGCTTCTCCAGGCAGGATCATCCCAGGCCTCACCACGGCCTCTGCAGCCGACCTGCCCGCGCCTGAGGTTCTGCAAGGAGCCCGCAGGAGGCTGGGACCCATCGCATGTGTCTGCCTGGCCACGGCTTTTGTGGCCTCTGCCTGCTTTCCTCGGGGTCCCAGGGCTCTCCAGGGAGCGCAGCAGCAGGCATGACCGGCAGCTCCGGCTCCTGTGATGCCATCCCGGGATCAGATGTGCTGTGCTCCGGTAAGCCTGCTGTCTCGGGAGGCTGCACCCCGCGTGTGTGTGCATGGGAGGGGACGGGGGCAGTTC
>NW_005843061.1:273523-275512 GCF_000455745.1 Alligator sinensis
CTGCCCTCCCTGGGAGTCACCAGAGAGCCCCGGCAGGCTCCGTGCAGGGCACCACCACATCGCCTGGCAGCACCGCTGTTGTGCCCCGGGAAGTGGGTGCCGTAGCCCGGGTCTGACCTCTCCGCTGGGCTCCTCCGGTCCAGCAGATCACACCTGCCTTGTCATGGTCTGTCTCTTAGAAGGCTCCTAAATCTTGGGGAGCGGAGGTGAAATGCAGGGTGAGGGGTGTTTTCGGGGGGGGTGGCCGTGGAGGGAGGGTCCTGGCCGTCTGGTAGGGCCTTGCCGCGTGGAGGCAGAGCCGGCCCCAGTGCAGCTGCCACGCGTTGCCTCCTGCGATTTGCGTGGAGACTCCCAGGGAGGTCGTGGTGCCCCCGTGGCCCGGGCCCTGGAGACCCTGCCTGGCCCACGTGTGAGCCTATCGGCCTGCATGTGAGCCCGCGCCCCCCATGCTGCGCTGATCGCACCGACACTCAGGTGCGTGTGCGTGTGCGCGTCCCCCCCGCCCCCCGGAGCAGGGGGAGCTGCTGCTCTTTCCAGCTGCACGGCTCTGTGAAATAGCTTTCCGAGGTGTCACTCTGCTCCAACACATGCACAGGCCCCCTCCGTTGCGTGTTCATTTATTTTCCAGTGGCAAACAGCGTTGGCAGCCCCGGCTGTCAGCAGCCCACGGGGAGGGGGCTTGGGCACAAAGTGCCTGGAGCCGCCACCAGCCCCGGGGACCCCTGGGCTATCGTGCACTGAGCCCTCCAGCACGGGCTGTTCCAGGCGAGCCAGAGCCCCCGAAGCAAGGACCAGCGTGTCACAGCGTGAGCCTGACTGCTTGGCACCCGGCCCCGGCAGCTGGAAGGACCCGCTCCCCCGGGCACGAGCGCACAGGGCTGCGAGGGCTGCGCCTTCGTCATCGCTTTCGTGCACCTCTGCGTGCATCGGTGCTGTGGTGGCCGTGCCCCCGTGGGCGCCCTGCCCTGGGCAGGGCCTCCCCACGGTCCCTGTCCATCTGTCCATCCACTGCGCTCGCCCCCACGCCGGGGGCTGCCAGCAGCCGGGGCAGGGGGCGGCTCGCCAGGAGGAGCCGGCACGCAGGAGGGAGGGAGCTGCTTCCTCTGCCTCCGCTCAGCTCTCGCCGCCCTCCCTGATGGGAAACCAGAGATTGATTTTCTCCAATCCAACAGTATAATCACTAACCCTAATTAGAGATAATTACTGGGACTTGCTACGCTTATTACTTGTTAGAGCAGTAAAGGAGCTGCGCGCGGCAGGGCTGTGCAGGGGGAAAGGCCACAGAGGAAGTGCGGGGGTGGGGGGAGGAAGAGAGAGAAGTGGGGGGGGGAGCGGGGCTTGGCGTGGAAGTGCGGGAGGGCGGGTGTGCAAGGTGCCTCCGGGGACATGGGACTTCTGCAGCCACCCCAGTACCTCCGGCTTGGGAGCCAGCGTCCCTGCCTCCCAGCCCGTCGGCCCCAGCGACGGTCCCTCCGCTCGCCTGCTGGCCCGGGCACTACCATCGCCGGGCTCGGGCACAAGGTCCACGTGGTTCAGGGGTGGCCGGTGTCAGGCGCTGCAGAGGGGAGCATAAAGCCAGCAGCAGCGAGTGCGGGGTTACTCGCTGCCACCGTGGGCTTGCCCCAATCCCCCCGGTCATGTCCCAGCGTCTGTCCCTTCTGTACTGCGAGAGAGGTCTGGGGCCTGGGAGGCTCGTGCTGCCCGCCCAGACCTTCCCTCCGCTTCGCACAAAGCCTGTAGACCCGACGCTGGAGCTCAGCGCTGACGGAGGCGCAGGACCCCGTGCTCCCCGCCTCTGCAGCGAGGGTGGCAGGGGAGCGCAGAGCTAACACCCCGCAGGAGCTCAGGGGCGGGCGATCTCAGTGCGGTCGTCTTTGTGGGCACGGAGGATAGAGACCGAACCAGCCCCGTGTATTTGGTACATTAACGGGACCCTGGAAGCAAGGATGAGCCAGATCAGCCAGGAGAAAAAAACTAAACCAGGAAAGC